>NC_061116.1:148995008-149236905 GCF_002878395.1 Capsicum annuum
TGAACCAACAGTTGTAGTCGTCATTTAGAGAATTGATGTTCAGAATAGTCTCTCTTATGAGGAGATTCCAATCAAAATCTTAGACTATCAGACTCGTAGATTGAGGAATAAAGAAGTCCCTCTAGTTAAGGTTCTTTGGTGAAATCATCTCGTCATGGGAGCTACTTGGGAAGCATAGGCAGACATGTGTACCAAGTATCCTCACCTCTTTTTTGCCAACACAGATCAAGCTCAACGTAACAGTTTTCCTTCAGCTTACTCAGCTTCATGTTCAGTGTTCATCACAAACTTGGTATGCAGTTTCATGCTCATGTTCCCATTAGAAACTTGGTATCAAGTACCATGGCATATTCAGTCATGAACTCATATATCAGTTCAGTTATGTAATTATGCATCAGACATGCATTCTCATTATGAGAAACTTAGTTCTTTAGAACACCCAGTCATGTATTTATGAATCAGTTACACATGCATTAGATATGCATATTCAGTATTATATGTTTAGATTTTCAGTCATGTTAGTTATGTGATCATGTTCCAGTTATTCATGTATAGTATGTACGTCAGTTGTCTTTTCTCCCCTCTCAGTCAGTCTTATTCGAGGATGAATTTTCTCAAGGGGGAGATATTATAATACCCCGTACTTTTTCCTAGCTAATTTCATCTCAAGAATGTTTAGTATTATCTTCTAAATTGTATGATGGTTATTCCATGAGGGATTTTCAACATTTTCCCATTTTTTCATGTGGAAAATTCAATAAGCTTTCCATCGATATAAGATTCATCCAACTCCGTTAATCGGGTCAGAAGTTACGACTATTTCAAGTTTCCATCGTAAAACAACGCCATATTAGTCATGGGCGCGCTGCACCACTAGAGGAAATGGCATTTGGCAAATTCCAATAGGGGTCTGCGATTATGGCATGTTACGCCAGGGACCAAATTTAGAATTGTTTGTTTCCCAGTGTCTCATCGCGATTTCCCCGCATCGCGCCAAAGTTTCATGTCACAAAGGAAGTGATAACGCAATGGCCCCGCGTCGTGCCATCCCTCAATTTTCCAATTGTCAAATTCCAGTGAAACAGCGGATAGCACCGCATCGCACCAAGGGTCCGATTCGGGAAATTTTTACTGAAATTAAATGATGCGTCCAGGGTTAAAAGGGTTAATTTCTCACCCCTATTTAAGCCCTTTAACACATGATTCAGCCGATTTTCACCCAAAATATACTAGTTTCTCTCAATTTTCTCTCAAGAACAAGCTAGGATTTTCATAGAAGATCCAATTTTAAGGAAGTTTCACCATCAATCTTCACGAAATCACGAACTAAGGTATGCATAGTGTTCATTCATGGACTCCTTTCGTCCATGAAGTCTAAGAATTCCTTTTCCAACTTCAAGTTATGGATTTTCTTTATGATTTGATGATTAGGTTGTTCTTGTTCCTGTTGATAAATGAGAAATTAAATTCTACACCATGTTGGGTGGTAATTTCTATGTGGGTTTAATTATTATAAATATAGATTCATGCAAACCTATGACTAAACCCTTGAATGATGAAATTAGAATGTAACCATGATGTTTAATTATTGTTCAATGATGTTTACATGTACCATGCCTACAATATGTTTGATTTAATTCCCAAATAAAGTAAAAGTGCCTAACTAGAATGTTGTCATAAAATCCCCATATATGTACAAGCTTATGCCTATCACATGTTTGATGAAATACTTCAGTAAATGCGTTAGGGTGATTACTATGTATTCAAGCAAGTCATGCTTTGTCAGTTTCCTTCTATCGGGTCCTGGGGGTACTTGTACCCAAAACATTAGTTGTGTACCTAGAGTCATGTCATGTTTTCACGATACTCCCAGTCAAGCTATGATCCCTAGACTTCAGATAGTCTTATGACTCAGGATATCTCTATGATCTCATGAACTCAATCAGTTGTCAGATATCAGTAGTATTTTATCAGTCAACGAAATTTAGTAACTCAATCCATGTTCAGTTCAGTAAATCATGTTCAATTTCTACTAAGATGGGAGTAGAAATTAGCACCGAGCGAACCCAAGGATGGGAACTCGCCTGTTATATGATGGTGTGATTTTTAAAAGCAATCCTTGCGCTCCAGAACTATATAGCCAGCATAGGTTGAGATATCATAGGCTACTATATGAGGTGGATTAGCCTGCTATATGAGGGTTCCCACCATTCTCACTAGAGTAACCTATTATATTAGGACCACTCACATATTGTCCTTACCAGTGGCGCGACATTGACACCCTACCAATCAGGGCATAGATTGGACCCTAATTCAGCCATAATGCATTATTTGGGTCATGTTGGTTAGATGAATACCTTCCACAATCTCAGTATTAGTCTCACTACCTTCCACAGTCTCAGTATTAGTATCAATAAATCTCTAAAGCAAGCACTATAGCTACTAACTCAAGATCATGAGTGAGGTAATTCTTTTCATGGGGCTTAAGCTGTCTAGAGGCATAGGCTACGACCTTACCTATTTGCATTAAACCATAACTTAAACATACTCTGGAAGCATCATAATACACAACAAACCCATCTTCACCATCTGGTAAAGTCAAAACAGGGGTTGTAGCGAGTTGAGTCTTCAAATCCTGAAAACTCTTCTCACAAGAATCTGATGACTGGAACTTGACTTTCTTCTGAGTCAATATGGATATAGGGGATGAAATAGACAAAATTCCTTTAACAAACCATCGGTAATATCCAGCCAAACCCAGGTAACTCCTGATATCTGACGAGAGATGGGCCTAGGCTAGTTTCTCACTGCTTTGGTGTCACTACTCGAACTAGGGCCTGGCCGTGACGAGCATTTCAAACCATAGAGACCTGAAACACCCCTATCTATCTGGTAATCAGACACCTAATTCATATAATCAAAGTAATGCGGAAGAAACACAATATAACGGAAACATGGTCAAGAATCATATGAAAATGAAAATGGGGAATAGTGTCCCACAATCTAAGTCAAAATCTCTAAAACTGTCAGCCAAATCTCTACTACATGACTGAAACAATGTCTATCTGAAAACTGGGACAAGGACCCCAGTAGACCCAAAAATAAATATAAGATAAAAGGACTGCAGGACATAAGACCTTCCGAAACATAGAAAGCTCACCACTTGTCTCCAGAGCTCTGTCTGAAAATTATACTGATTCACTTGACCCCTATATTGGGCCTCTGAACCTGAGAGGTTGGAGAGGGGAGGGGGTCAGCACAAAAGTACTGGTACGCAGAGACATCAAAACAAAACATAATATTTTACAAAGTATAGTTGAGAGCCATTATAAAGCAATTTCGTATCAAATCATTTGAAAGCACATAGGTGTAATGCAATAGTTTTTTTCTCAACAATAATGAAATACAACTGAGATAGGTGGGATGCCCTACATAATTTACACCAACTGTCAAACCTTGATTGCCGCCGAGATTAAAGTATAAGTGAGGGAGAGACAAACAAGACCACAAAGCATGGTGTCTCGACCCAAATCAAATATGGTAGTGCACAAGACCACAAAGCATGGCTCCTAACCATAATCTCAATTTGGGATAATATAATATCAGGTACGCAAGAGCACAAAGTATGTTACCGATATTCCATGTCGGCAAACACATTCTTCCAGCGATGAGCCCTTGTGTCTCTAACGTCTTCTTCAGGCATCCACCTTTCTCATGTAAAATCAATGCATTCAAATTTCATCTTATTCAATCATATATCATATTCTATAGGGTATCGTCATACCTGACTTGCAAGTCATCAATATCACATCCATATATGCATAATCATGTAAAAACCAAGGTGTTTCATCATTTACAAATGGTGAACAATATTTATTTCAAATTCATGCTCTCTTTTGTAGATCACAATATAATATGGAGTATCAAAATAGTATCATGGGAATTTGAAAACAATTTATCATTCATATTTATCAAACTTCCATGGAAAATCTCAAATCACTTATGCATATTTTCAACCAATGAAGTATATAGGCAAACAATTCCCATGACATAAAGAAAACGACTTAGAAATCGTATTGAAAGCAAGATATTAGCATTTGATTGAAAACCCCCATTTAAAAGCATGCATGTTCATAAAAACTACACTCATGAGATTTTTGTATAACCCCACGTACCTCTATTTCCGAAGATACTAGATGTTTCTTGAAGCTTGCGGATTGGTAATTCCAAATATGTAATTATCTTCGAAAACCTACGGTAGAATCTTGAACTATTTGGGTTTTTATTTTGAAACCCTAAGGAGAGTTCTTGAGAAATTTTGGGGAAAATATGTGTATTATGGTGTTTGAGGGATTAAATCCTGTGTTGGTGGTATATATAGGGGTGGAGGATGACCAAAATACCCCTAAGGAACAACTAAGGTCAAATCTGTCCCTCAGTTGACAGTTTGATAGGCTGGAGTAAATCGATTATAACTTTTTACTCATATACTCAAATTAGATGAAACCAACTGCATTTTAAAGAGGACTCAAAGAGATTTTGTTTTATATATTATAGCTCACACATTTCATTATATACAGGGAGTTATGATTGTTTGAAGTTGACCCTGAAATGCTGAAAACTGGGCAATAGGCTATGCGTTTTGCTACTGTTTTTAAATCCAAACACAGCCTTATGCGTTCTGAAAACTTCCAAAACTTATACGAGATGTACTATGAGCTTGCACGATCATAATGCAACTTGAAAATCTAAAAACGGATGTCGTAAAGGTTGAAAAGTTGCATCCCGAAGATTGTCAGCTAAAATGACTCTAAGTCCTCGTTACACTAAGAAAATTTTTCAAGTTTTTCAGTCTAAAGGCACTCTATTAAAGGCTAATCCATGTACTTTTACGGGGTGTTACATTATCTCCCCCTTGAGATCATTCATCCTCGAATGATGGGTAGGAACTTGTTGAAGCCTTAAATATATGGAATAACGCGGACACGACATGTCCTCTAATAAAAATACACTAATCTGAAACATGACCATATCGCTAAAACTACTGATATTCTGAATTCTTATATCGGACACGCATATCTGATGCATGGAATACCCGACTGAAGCTATTCATAAGCTGAATTCTCATAATGAACTTGCATATCTAATGCATGGATTTGTGACTGAGTTGTTCTCATGAACGCAGGACTAAATACACTGATAAACTGAACTTTTTCTATTGAACATGCATTTCTAATGCACGCATATCTGACTGGACTAACGTATGAATATATGACTGATTACGCAATGATAACTTGTGCGGATCTTGTAATAAGAATCTATGTATGCAGCTGAATAGGGTATCTCCCTATTGGGACCCTATGTCCCTCTATGAATGCTCAATTCACTAAGATACTCAGAAAACTGAGGCGATGCACAGGGCACCTACGAATTGAATCATAACTGAACATTTGGAATCTGAATTTAATGCATGATGCATGAACTGGGCTATACTCGTAACTACTGGTAAACTCTATCTTGGACTAGTAGCATGTCTGAGATTTCGAGTATCATGAATAAGTGCAAAGACGAGAAAACAAATCATGCAAATCTGACTGCTAAACTAACTTATTGGCCATACAAACTGAATTATAATATACCCTCATACTTAACTGGAGTATTCTCTTCAACACTCTCTCTAAGGAAGCTCTAGCAGTAATAGAGAACCATGAATCTTGGGTATGGATTACATAAAACATCCTACTGAGGAAATCACAACATTGATACTACTCTGCAGTCTGGAATATAGACATATAACTCCTAAATTAGGATAGAATTTTCAGACCTTTGGCGATACAACTTCTTACTTTCAGGCTTAGAGCACTTCCCGAATATCCCTTAACTATACTATTCCCTATAAATATTATATTCATTTAACTCAGCTTAAAATTCTCATATGAGCATTATTCTGCTCTCCTCAGCCTCCGGCCTCTCTTTGATCATTCCTGTCTTTCGGTGCTTGCCCTTTCTTTGTTGAATAAAGATCTTCATCGATCTCCACTGCAAATCTTTCTACTAATGTCGGAAATAACTTAATCCCTTCGTCGTGATCAAGCCTAACTCTAAGTCACAAAAAAAATACAACATGCTAGACCACGCTATTATTCTAAACCATATGATGCCACCTTCTATATCTTCTTTAAAGATCACATCCTAAGTATAACATGCCTTACCACTTCAATGACTACTCTAAACTCTTAATATGAAGTCGCTAATACATCTTGTGACCTTCCGCTACAATCCCAAAATGTCATTCAAGAGTAATTTATAACCACACATAAAAACATACTTCACATAGTTTCTAAACTATTGTCAATATAACTCCCACGCGCTACCCTAAGACATACACACACAAACTTTTCCACTAACCATCACATGTATCAAAGACTTGGTCCCAAATCTTACTTCATACTTATGGCCTTATCTAAACAAGCATACTATGATCTTCCATCAACAAGAACATTTACATCATCACCACTATCATTGCATAGGAAGGGTCACTAAAAGGTTAAAACATAAGACCCTCAAGCGTGAAAAAGATATTTATACGGGACTGAGCACACTATAAAGAGTGAGCACATGCGTCATGAGTTGCATGACCTCAACTAGAGTTCATAACATAAGGAATGTGATTCCGACTATTTGAATGAACTAGAACTCATTATCTTTCTCTATCATATACCGGAATCATGAACTATTATCACGGAACTGCATCATAAGGCATGAGTAAGCATCTGGATAAGAAAAAAATATTGAGGTAGGAATGGGTTGAGATTCACCCTCACTTTCTGATGTTCTAAATCATACTGCATCACTACTAGAATTTGAGAGCCTTACTTGGTCATTCGTTCTGTCATCTCCCCTTTGGCTTCAAGTTATCATCTAGGGTTTGGGAGATCCCTTACCAGATTCTAACTGAACTACACTTACTGTACTCTAGGGTCTGAAAAAAATGACAATACATACATATCATAGAACTCAACCCGAATGACTACCTTCTGGGATACACTCTATCTTTCCATAGCCACCAATAGTCATAGTATAATGCTTGCACACTTATTTCTATTCGTTCTACCTTCAAAACTCAAACTTAGATTCTAACACTTAACATGGATATCATCAAGCCTTTGATGAACCATACCACTTCCGTCCTAGTATACCAATATTGCTACTCCAAACTCATATCTCTCTACCATGAGAATTGATATCACATCAAAAGGCTCAACACTATCAATCAAGGCTCCTTAACTTGGCTATCTAGAACACCATATACCATATAACTAGTCTTTTTCCAACTAGCACCTCCACGGTACCACTAGTCACACACAACATGTAATAGTCTTAGAGAAATGCCACAACTCTATATCGCCTTGGGCATACTTACACACCATATCTACAATATTATACTTCATTACGAATTAATTTAAACTTAAGCTATTTCACACACCATTCAATCCTATTAGATCACTTTCATATAAGTAACATCATTGATTAAGAAATCATCACATCCACCTTTATGAACTTAAACTATTCAAACTTAATGTCTAGTGCTATGCATGACTTACAACCCAACCTTACACAAAATTTTCACTTGAAAACTATAACTAAACATCACGAAACACTAGTGCACTAGAACTTTATAACCATAATAATCGATCATGACCTAATGGTTTACCTTATCATCATTTCGTTAGCATGTACTATTTCAGCACCTCAAGCCTACTAATTTAATCCCACAAAACATGCATCATCAAACTCTTGCCACTATTTACCACCACACTATTTAAATTTAAGCCTATAGTTTAGTATCAATAATCTACCACCAATGAAGAATGCAACATAATATAAATACACTAATCCGTCAAATTGGGACATTCTACCCAAATATCTCAAAAATCTACTGCATACCTTCTCACAAGTAGCACTAGTTTACAACTACCAATGAAAAGTGGGTCAAGGGGGTTAAAGCCTCATAATAGACATGGTCAACCTTAATCTTATATTATAACCCTGTACAATTGTATCTACTTATACGGATTTCTCACCTCAATCATACATTTAGACTGCCTTCAAATTCCTCAAACAACCATGAGTCTATAATCATAACTTACTCGCTAATATAGCCATTTTCACATTCAAGCAACCAACAAATCACCCTGACCAACAAATCCTTCTCTACCTTCTACTAATAACACACAAGGATGAATCACTTCATTACTAACTCTATCTCATGCAAATAGATTCAGCCATACATATATTAAACCAATGAAAGAACAACAAGTTGCTGGTGAATCAAAACAGGCCTCACACAGCTTCACTAGACTTTGGTTTTGTATTTTGATCAAGAAAATGAGATGGATGACAAGGCAACTATGTAGTGAATCGAAAGATCCCCACATGGCTTCACTAGACTTTAAAATTTTTTATTTTTTTTTCAAAAACATCATGATAACAAGATTACATATTATAAGGGATAGAAAATTGACACATAATATTTAATGGTCTAAGAATATACATATTATTCTGTATAAATAAAAATCTGAGTAAAACACTTTCTCCATGGACTACCATACCATCCACACACGCTGCTAGCTACCACATTGGTTTATCACTATAAAGGGGTAAATCATCCTCAAACATCGGTTATTCAACTGAAATATTCATTTACACAAAATCACCCTCACTCTGACTTCTAACTTTGTGACTTTACATCACCAACTTCTTGGTCCAATATCACTACCAATAGGTCATGACAACAACACTTTAACTTATGCTACTATTTAGGTAGAAATATAGTTCCAACATTCTGCTATACATTGTCCACATCTGTAACAAGATTTTGAGAGGGACAAGATACACTTAATACCTTAAGCTGGAATGCACGATTCCATGAGGATCAATATTTACATCAGAATCAACATATATTGATGCACTAACAAACTCCTATCGAGTCTTTGCATAATTTTTAAAATCTTATAGGACTCAATTGGAAAGGACTATATCATGTATATTCTAAACTTTTTGCACTTGAATCAGCCTAATAATGGGACATGTCTGAGAAAATCAGAGTAAGAAAAGAATTTGGGATAACTTTACTTTCATATGGGTGACACCATATCATGAATTAGAGCATGAAAAAGGAACATTCTGACTCTATTGCACGAACTAGAACATGAAGAAAGAGATATTCCTAAACGCCTAGTAGCCTCCTGCTTATAAGTGTGGCGTGCTACACACTCATAAACAAGACTCTACTCAACGTAATTTTGCAGATATCCTGGGACCATGAACCGTGCTTTGATACCAAGTTTGTCACGACCCAAACTAGGGACTGGTCGTGATGAGCATTTCGAACCATGAAGACCCGAAACACCCCTATCTGTCTGGTAATCAGGCACATATGATCAAAGTAATATGGAAGAAACACAATATAACGAAAAAATGGTCAAGAATCATATGAAAATGAAAATGGGGAATAGTACCCCACAATCTAAGTCAACATCTCTAAAATCGTCTGTAAAATCTCTACTATATGATTGAAATAATGTCTATCTGAAAACTGGGACAAGGCCCCCAGTACACCCAAAAACTGAATATAAGATAAAAGGACTGCAGGACATAAGACCTTCCGAAACATAGAAGGCTCACCACTTGTCTCTACAACTCTGTCTGAAAATTCTACTGATTCTCTTGACCCCTAGATTGGGCCTCTGAACCTGAGAGGTTGGAGAGGGGAGGGGGTCAGCACAAAAGTACTGGCACGTAGAGATATCAAAACAAAACATAATATTTTTACAAAGTATAGTTAAGAGCCATTATAAAGCAATTTCGTATCAAATCATTTGAAAGCACATGGGTGTAATGCAATAGTTTTTTTCTCAATAATAATGAAATGCAACTGAGCTAGGTGGAATACCCTACATAATTTACACCAACTGTCAAACCTCGGTTGCCGCCGAGATTAGAGTATAAGTGAGGGAGAGACACACAACACCACAAAGCATGGTGTCTCGACCCAAATCAAATATGGTAGTGCATAAGACCACAAAGTATGGCTCCTAACCATAATCTCAATTTGGGATAATATAATATCAGGTACGTAAGACCACAAAGCATGGTACCTATATTCCGTGTCGGCAAACTCGTTCTTCCAGCGATGAGCCCTTGTGTCTCAAATGCATTCTTCGAGCATCCACCTTTCTCATGTAAAATCAATGCATTAAAATTTTATCTTATTCACATATCGTATTCTGTAGGGTATCATCATACCCGACTTGTAAGTCATCAATATCACATCCATATATGCATAATCATGTAAAAACCAAGGTGCTTCATCATTTACATGTGGTGAACAATATTTATTTCAAATTTATGCTCTCTTTTGTTGATAACAATATAATATGGAGTATTGAAACATTATCATGGGAATTTGAAAATAATTTAGCATTCATATTTATCAAACTGATATGGAAAATCTCAAATCACATATGCATGGTTTCAACCATTGAAGTATATAGGTAAATAATTCCAATGACATAAATAAAACGACTTAGAAATCGTATTGAAAGCAAGATATTAGCATTTGATTGAAAACCCCCATTTAAAAGCATGCATGTTCATAAAAACTACACCCATGAGATTTTTGGATAACCCCACGTACCTCTATTTACGAAGATACTAGATGTTTCTTGAAGCTTGCGGATTGGTGATTCCAAATATGTAATTATCTTTGAAAACCTACAGTCGAATCTTGAACTATTTGGGTTTTTATTTTGAAACCCGAAGGAGAGTTCTTGAACAATTTTGGGGAATGCATGTGTGTTATGGTGTTTGAGGGATTAAATCCCATGTTGGTGGTATATATAGGGGTGGAGGATGACCAAAATACCCCTAAGGAACAATTAAGGTCAAATCTGTCCCTCAGTTGATAGTTTGGTAGGCTGGAGTAAATCGATTATAACATTTTACTCATATACTCAAATTGGATGAAACCAACTGCATTTTAAAGAGGACTCAAAGAGATTTTGTTTGATATATTATAGATCATACAGTTTATTATATACAGGGAGTTATGGTCATTTGAAGTTGACCCTGAAATGCTGAAAACTAGGCAATAGGCTATGCGTTTTGCTACTATTTTTAAATCCAAATGCAGCCTTATGCATTCCGAAAAATTTTGAAACTCATCCGAGATGTACTATGATCTTGAACGATCATAACGTAACTTGAAAATCTAAAAATGGATGTAGGGAAGGTTGATAAATTGTATCCCAAAGATTGCCAGCTAAAATGACTCTAAGTCCTTATTACACTTAGAAAAATTGTCAAGTTTTTAAGTCTAAGGGCACTCTATTAAAGGCTAATCCATGCACGACTTTTACGGGGTGTTACATTTGGCCTTTTGAGGATCAATTCTAATGCCATCACCGAAAACAATATGACCAAGGAAAGCTACTGACCTTAGCCAAAATTCACATTTACTGAATTTGGCAAATAACTGATAGGCTGTGAGAGTCTGTAATTATATTCTGAGATGGTCCGCATGATCATGTTCACTGCGAGAGTATACAAGAATGTCATCTATGAAGACTATGACGAACATATCCAATTACTTCTTGAACACACGGTTCATCAAGTCCATGAATGCTGCTGGGGCATTGGTAAGACCAAATCACATGACTAGAAATTCAAAGTGACCATATCGAGTTTTTAAAGCTATTTTTGAAATGTCACATTAGCTAACTCTGATCTGATGATAACCTGATCTAAGTTCAATCTTAGAAAAGTAACTGGCACCCTAAATTTTGTCAAACAAGTCATTAATTCTGGGAACTGGATACTTGTTCTTGATGGTGATTTTTTTCATCTGATGGTAGTCAATACATATTCTGTGAGAACCATCTTTCTTATGCATGAATAGAACTGGTGTGCCCTACGGGGAAACACTGGGTCTAATAAATCCTTTATCTAGAAGGTTTTTCAATTATTCTTTTAATTTCTTAAGTTCTACTGGATCCATTCTGTATGGAAGAATAGAGATAGGTTGAGTATCTGGAAAAAGGTCTATTCCAAAGTCAATTTTCTTTCGGGAGGGGATTCAGGAAGATCTTCAGGAAACATATCTAGAAATTCACATGCTACTGAAACTGACTCAAGATTAGGGGTCTCAGAGCTAGAGACTTTAACTCGAACGAGATGATAGACACACCCCTTGGATATTATTTTTCTCACTTTAACGTGGAAAATAAGTTGACCCCTAAGTGCTGAAGTACTGCCCCTCCATTCTAGGATAGGTTCATTAGGAAACTAAAAATAGAAACCTCTATTTATATAGTCAACTGAAGAATATCATGAATAAAGGAGAATAATGTCAAAATCTGTCGTCTCTAACTCTACTAAGTCTACTGAAGTAACTTTCTGAGATACCATAACCGGTCAATTCCTGTATACCCGTCGGGCTCTGATATTTTTACCCACTAGGGTAGAGACTAATAAGGGCTTTTCTAGGAATTTGGTACTGACTCCAAAGTCAACAACTATATTTAGAGTTACAAAGGACAAAGAAGCTCCTAGATCTAGCAAAGCATAAATATGTAAATGATAAACTTGTAATGTAGTAGTGACCACATCAGGAGAACTTTCCTAATCTTGTCGAGACTGAAGTGCATAGATTCTGTTTGGGAGTTGCCCACTAGTGGCACTGGAAGCGGCACCTAACTAATTCGAGCGATCGAACTAAGCTGGGGGATGATTGTACTAACCCTAGGAAACTGACTGAGGATAATCTCTAATTCTATGCCCTAGCTTGCCGCACCAAAACACACATCGCTGCTAGCTCTGCAGATACCCTTATGGTTTTTACTACACTTTTGGCAAAGAGGATTTGTTCTATCACTACTAACACTACTCTCAGATTCAAAGCCTGGCGCCCTATCCTTATTACCATTTTTTAACTTAGAAACTGGAGTACTGGCTGAGGACGAAGCTGGAACTAAAGATTTCAAGTGGAACTGAGGGCTATTACCACCCTCTGACTTAGGCTGAGTAAAGTTGAAGCTACCTATTCTAGCTTTCTTGCTCTTCCTCTCTTTCTCCTTAGTCATTTGCTCCTCTATCTGCTGATCATGGACCATTAGTCTAGCCAAGTCCAGCTTCTTAATCAGCATTGTGGTCCTATACTCCTTGACCATACTGTCGGATAATCAGACACAAACTTACTCATCTTAGATCTGCTATCAGCTATCATATGAGGAGCTTATCTGGCTAACTGAGAAAACTTAAGAGAATAATCCTTCACTATCATGGTACCCTACTTCAAGTTAATGAATTCTAACACCTTAGCTTCCCTCAACTCCAATGGGAAGAACCTATGTAGAAAGGAAGTAGCAAACTCCTTCCATTCTATAAGCCCTATATCTACGGTCTTATCTGCCTTCCACTACTTAAACCATGTATGAGATACATCCTGCAACTGATATGCATCTAACTCAGCACTCTCCCTAGTGGTTACGCTCATAATATCTATGACCTCTTGCACTATGTCAAGGAATTTCTATGGGTCCTCTTCAGACTTAGACCCTAAAAATAAAGGAGGGTTCATTCAGGTGAAGTCCCAAATTCTAGTTGTAGTAGTATTGGCCATTGGGTTGGCCTGAACAGAAGCTGGGCATTCATTCTAGGCTACTACAGAATGGGCTAGAGTGGTGAAAGCTACTCTGAATTCTTTGTGAGAAACAGGCTCATTTAGGGGATCTGCGAAATGGGCACAAGTGCTGGCTAGTTTCCAGTTCTTCTTTCATTAGTCTTTTTGGGAGGCATATTCTATAAAAGGAAGGCAAACTTGGATTAGATGGAGATTTTAACTTGATTTCATGCTCACTCGCTATATACCCATGCATAAGACTCTACTTGATGCAGTTTTCAAACTTCCTAAGACTCTTTAGAACCTTAGGATTTGATACCAAGTTTGTAATGCCCTGAGTCTGCACCCCGAACATCACATGGTGCTTATGACCCCAAAGGACCACAAGCTAACCCATGAATGGTACCTATTGTGAACACTAAATAATAATACTAAAATAATGCAAAAGTTAGGATAAAATTCCATAAGGTTCATAATCTGAATACTGATAAATATAGCAACTGATAATAACATCTGAAAACTGAATACTGTCTGAACTAGTCTAGTCTGAAAAACCTCTACTGATCTGTCTAAATGTGGAGTTGATGGGAAAGGCCCTAACTAACTCTGACTAATAAAATATTGAATCTGTTATATACAAAAATAGAATAATATCCTCGATGGATGGGGACTGACTACTGAATTTATTGCTGCTAACTGAATCTTGCTAAGTGTGGTCAGGAACCTGAGTGTCCAAACCTATGATATGAGACATCATAACATAAGAGAAAGAGTATGCATCAATACTTTGAATGTACTGGTATGCAAAGTGAGGTAGGATAATATACATGGGTTTGTATAAATGGACAATAACTATCAAAATGATAAGTATGTAAGTGAGGTAGCCTACATGCTATTTGTTTGTAGCTCTTATTTATTTTTTATAGCTTTATATTTGTCATTATATGCATTTCCTTGAGTTATTTCTTTCAAAACAAGTCTCGTAGTACACGTCATGTACAAAAACCTTCATTAACACACTTTTATTTAGGAGGGGAAGCCGTTAGACGTATAGAGTAGGTGAAAAGTAATCACAGTCATCATCGATCATATGCTCCCTCGAATAACCTTTTTAGTTGAACACCGGCCTAGGTCAGCCTTTAGGTCATTCTTATTTGCATCATGTTGAGACTAGCGGAACCCGTTTTGTCCTTTCTAGGAGAATTATCCCTAAGCATCTCTATGTGCTACTGGTTGCATCTTTGAGGGTAAAAAGACCATTTGATAAATTCATTTATGGAGGCATGTTCTAAATTTGAGGGAAAGGGTGTATTTAGACAAGAGTAGTTAAAGAAAAAAGAATAGGGGATCAAAAAATTAAAAAGTAAATAAACAAAAAAAGAAAGAAATAAAGAAATAAAGAAAAAGAGTTTCATAGTTTTAAGGAGTTCTCAATGAGTTTGGTTTCCCCAATTAAAAATTCAAAAAGAGTTTTTTACCGTAGCACGCTTTTCTTAAAAAATAAAAAACAAACAAACAAACAAATTTTTCCTATATTTCCTTTAGCATGTATTTATAACTTGAATATTTTGAAAAGATTTTTATTTTGTAGGAGCTTTATACATTTTTATAGAAGAAAAATTCAACAATATTTTTTTCAAATACTTTTGTACATTTTATATAATGAAAATTCCCAAAAAATTCCTTTTAATATCTTGATGTTTTTCTACGTCAAAAATTTTGAAGTGTTTTATTTATGGTGGTTCTTTATTTTTGAATAATTCATCTGAAAATACAAAAAGGTTTTCTTTTCATAGTTTTTGGTTTCATTTTTATATGAAGTTTCAAATCTAAAATTCAAAAAAATATTTTTATATTCATGTTTCATTGTTTGTTTTAGTCATTCTTCAATTATCCAATCTTGATAAACTACGCATACCTGATTCTCGTCTTTTAGGGAGGGAAATGTAGGCACCCCTTGGTGGGTACAATAATCCTTTCAATGTGGTCATTGTCTTAGTTCTAGCTTAGGGTCGTTCTCTGCTTAGTCAAATATTGTTAGTTGGTCATAGCCACATAGGTTGATTTCACATAGTTGTATCATTCGGTAAATTTGAGTTCTAAACATGTCCATCCTTTTATGTCATATGACACCTATCCATGTTAAAATATCAAGGGTCAGGAATTCTCATCCTTTATTTGAATATTTGAGTCATTATTTTATGTGTTATTACAGGATGGACTCGTCCACACGTTCTAAAGTCCTGATAGTTTCTAAGGTACCCAAAAAAGTAATCAATTGGTGGGGCATGTTTTACTATACTGAACTACACGAGTTAAAGAAAATGTTAGGCACTCTTACTTTACTCTTGCAAATAATGCCCTATCCAGATCTGATCGAGGCTGTGTTGAACCTTTAGGATTCAGATAATTTGGTATTTAGGTTCAGAAACTGTGAAATGACGCCCATTTTGGTAGAAAAAGTGGGGTTAATTCGGTTACCTTATATATTGACAATGAGATAGTTTGAGCCCGAGTCACTCTCACACCAGGTTTCTCTGTGATTATGGATTAAAGAATAATAAGAACCTGTCTAACTTAATCAATCGTGGATCTCCCTAGATTATTTGTTTGCTAGTTTTGGGTCTTCGGAGAGTGTTGACTGTTATGAGTTTTGTATGATTATGAATAAATGGGAAAAACGTCGTCTCAAAGTTTTCACCCTTGCTTTCTTAGGTACATTAGTGTTCTCTCTAGATGAAAGGTGTATTAGCACCCATTTGCAGTCTGTAGTAATGACATTATTCAATAAACAGAAAGGTTGAACTGTCACTATTGTATAATGGTTTTCATAGAAATATGTAAGGCCTTGACTGAAGTAAAAAGGTGGATACAATTTTTTGAAGGGAGTAACCTTGTATTCCAACTATGGATGATGGAGGATTCTCCCTCTTTGACTAAAGCAAATGTCATTGACCATTGTTTTCTCAATCACGTGGAAGTCATCGAACAGAGAATACTCTTTGATAAATTCCCATTTCCTGTAGGGGTCGATGCTTGTATTGAGTTTCTGGGGTCAAGAGATTAAGATAATAGTGTGTGGGCCTATCTGTTGCTCCATCCATAAATAATCTTGGTTAGATGTCTCATGCAACCTCTTTAACTTTCATAGGCCTCAAATGCACTAGACCATACACTCCAAGTAGGGTAACGAACCAACTGGGTAGGTTGTAAGATTTTCCACTAACATTGGATCTTCAAAAGGATGAAGAATACTTTAGGGACAAAGCAATTGGCGAGATCAACTACGAATAATTCTGGCATAATGCAACAAAGGTAGGTGGAGATACTTTCATAGATAGTTCTGTCATTCTGGGGTACACACAAGAATATAGGATCTAGCTATAATCTATGCCCCGAGGTAATTATAGCCCATTACCGACATAACTTAGAGGGTGAATACTTGGAAAAAACACAATTAAAGATAATGAAGATGTAGATGTGGGGGCTAAAGTGGAGTTTCTTAGGGTATGGCTAATGGGTTTGATAACAACTATGGAAGGGTACAAGAGAAATCTTCTTAGGCGTACCCTATAAGAGGCTGGGACACGCGCCAAAGGATTTCTCCTAATATCAAAGTGTCATTATAGGGTATGTTACAAAGTTTGAGTTCAATTAGGAGATCTTGAACTTCACAGTCAGGGCCTTCACAGACAAATCCATCACAACCAGGGCCATCACCTTGCGTAGCAGTTTGAGAGGTTTTCTTATATTTTGCATGGTTGAAGTCTTTATTTCCTGTCATTTTGTTTGTAATAATTTTTCTATATCCTTTTAGGTCAGCCAAATTTATCTTAGTATTGGAGTTTTTATTATTGTTATTATTTATGTCATTTTTTGGGCTGGAGTGTTATTTAGTTTTCTTATATTTATAGATATCAAGTGTTGTCCTAGTCTTGGAGTCTGCTTTGGTTCTTTCTTCTAAGAAAGAAAATTCTTGTCAAGTTTCACTAGTTTCTCTTTTTTGCTTATTTTTTTGTTTTGAAAAAAAACCCTTCTGTTTCTATGGTATTTTTGCATTCCTCCCAAACTATAAAAGGATCTAATTCATGTGCAACATGATATGTAGGAAACCCGCTTTGGGTTCGATCTAACCATCTTGTACCCTTTGTTTTACTTTTCTTCTCTTTTTCTCTTTTGAAGAAAAAAATCTTGAAAGAACAAATTAGGAAGGAAAAAAATAGTGAGAGATTAAATGAAATAGAAAAAAGAGATAAATATAAGGAAAAGGAGATATTGAGGAGGGAAGAAAAGAAAAGAGAACAAAAAAGTAGAAAAAGAGAAGTGCAAGTGGAAAGTAAGAAGTGATAAGTGTAAGAACAAGTTGGAATAATGTCAAAATGATGGTATTACCCTTAAAGACATCTAGAAATGCGAATGAAACTAGGTGTAGCATATAATGTGATTAACATGCCTATTGTGTGATGTAATCCTAACGAGTCTTGTCTTTTATGAGAATGTTATTTGAGATAAAAGTGGTTGATTTGTGCTACTCTGGCTAGTCATCCTTAATTAAACAGGTCTAAGGCAAAGGTTGTTATGTCTAACAAAGAGACAAAATCTTTGCTCATTAACCCAAACCAGAGTCCCGATGAAGGAGGTTCAAAACCTAATAAAGAGATCTTGAGACTCAAAAAAAAGTTAAGGCAAATTCACCGCGCATGGTCTAGTGCATGCCTCCCCCTCCATTTCCTACTGGTGATCTCAAAAACACTTCTAGTTATCATCCGCTTTCTCAGGCATAGTTTTCTGTTTCTACTGATACGCCACAATATGCACAAGATTCACCCAGCATCAATACTATTATAGTACTTCTAATGTGACATTTTTAGCTCCTAAATAGAGGCTTTCTATATATCTAACACTGCCTACTGCCCTGATTTTTATGTCTTCACCACTTCTGAAGCTCCTACTTTTGTTACTCGTCCAACCGTCATGCTTCCTCAATTTGCTAATGAACTGTTGTTTAAGATTCCTGATGATTAGCATTATGATCCAGATCCTACCTTTAAGTTGGATGATCTATATTATTATAATCAACCACCTGTATTTCCCTTTGATACAAAGAAGCCTATCATGACGGAATAACAGAAAGTCTTGGCACAAAATTTAAGTGTTTACAATAGGACATCAAAACCTTGTAGGAACTCGAGGGTTACAAATAAGTTTCATATAAAGATTTGTGTATGTTTCCAAGTGTTAGTCTCTATCTAGGTTTTAAGATGCTGAAATTTGAGGAATACGATGGGCACGACGATCCAGTGGCGTACTTGAGGCGATATTCTAACCAACTAAGGGGTGCTGGAGTAAAGGAATAATTTCTCATGGCTTATTTTGATGAGAGTCTTTCAAGTCTAGCTTCTAAATCGTTTGTTGATCAAGACATCAAAAAGTGGAATTTGGGATGATCTGGCTAATGAATTCATACAATAATTCCAATACAATATGGAGTTGACTCCTGATGATAAATCCCTTACTAATATGAAGAAGAAGAGTACTAAACATTTTAGGGAGTATGCGATAACGTGGCATGATTAAGATGCTAAGTTAAAACCACCAATGAAAGAGAGTAAAATGGTAGAGGTTTTCCTTTAGGCACAAGATAAAACCTATTTTCAACACTTTCTACCAGCAATAGGTAAGTCATTTATTAAAGTCATCCATATAGAAGAAATGATAGAAGATGGCACTAAGATCGGTTGAATTATGAGCTTTTCTGCATCAAAGGTTGCTACCCAAGCAATTCAAAGTAGTTAAGGGACTTTTGGTGGAAAGAAAAAGAAAGATATAACTGTTGGTTTAGTTGGACCACATGCATATTTGAAAAGACCACCTCGCAATTACCGTCAGTCTCAAGCTAAGTTTTATACCCAAGCTCCATATAATTACCCACAATATTACTATTCTCTACAAAACCCATTATACTCTATTTCCCCACCTATATATCTAATATATAGCACACAACCACATGTTCAACCACCTTCTCACCCACAACAGCGTGCACCAACACCTTAAAATTGTCCTACAGCTTCACAAACTTACCAAAACCCTTTTATATCTAGATTTTAACCTAAGCCCAAGTACAAAAAAAATAAAGCTAAGAATAATTTCTCACCTATTGGTGAATCATATAATAGATTATTTCAAAAACTGAGAGAATTGAATTTCTTGAGTCCAATTAAAGAAAAGCTCTCAAATTCACCTCTAAAAAATTTTAATTATTCTCTGAGATATGTGTATTGTTTTGATAAATCGGGGCATGATATAGAAAAATGTTGATACTTGAATAAAAAAATCTAGGATCTGATTGACATGAATCAAATTATGGCTTAAGCCCTAGAGGTTCCAAACATCAATTAAAAATTATTGCTGGTCTATACCGAAATGAATATGTTGGAAGTTATACATGATGGCAAAGAGTCCATGGTTTATTACAAGCCTATCGTTAGGATCCCAACTAACAAGAAGAAATTGATAAATGTTGTGGACTCAATGAAAGCAATAATGTTAAGTGAATAACAAATGGTAAAAGAGAAAATTTAAGCAAATAAGAAGTAACCCTTGCTAACTATAAGAGGATTTGGAGAAACTGTTGGTATAAGTCAAGGTAAACCAAAGTTATCATTATTAGAAGCTCCAACAATCCTATCCTGACTGTGAAAGGGGTATTTGTGGTGCCTATTATCATTAATCCAATGACAAAATGCTTGCTCATCGACACTCAAAAGGTCCCTTAGAATTATAAGCATAATGTGATGACTTATTAGGGGAAGTAACTATATATGAAATAAATAAAGTAGGGGGTTTGACTCATTCAGGAAGGTGTTTTGTTTCAGAAGGATTAAGGAAGACTATACCAATGTTGAATTACCAACTGTCTCTCAAAAAGACTATCAGTGAGGAAGAAGTCGAAGAGTTATTGAAAAACATAAAATTGTCAGATTATTTGATTTAAGATCAGTTAAGGGAGACTCCATCTCAAATATCTTCTCTCTTTGATGTTGCATTTTGATGAACACCATAATGCTATACTGAGGATATTAAATGAAGCTTATATACCTTGAGATATTACGGTGAATCAGTTGGAGAAAATTATAGAAAATATCTTTAAGATAAACAAAATTAGCTTTTCTAATAATGTATTACCCGTAGAAGAGACAGGGCATAATCGAGGCTTGTCCCTTCTACGGGTAATACATGTCATGATTGATGAGGGTTGTAGTGCTAATGTTTATCCTCTTTATACCTTGTAAAATTTGAACATCAGTACCGAAAGGATTTGACCTAATAATGTATGTGTCAGGGCTTTTGACGAAGCAAAAATGAATTCTATTGGTGAAATAGAGCTAATTTTGACTCTAGGGCCTGTTGAATTTTCCATAGAATTTCAAGTTTTGAATATATATGCCTCCTACAATTTGTTATTAGAAAGACCATAGGTTTATAGGGATAGGGCAGTCATATCTATATTGCATCAGATGACTATGTTTGAACAGGATATGTATGAAGTGATTGTTCATGGTGAAATTGATTTGTCCATCAATAAATATTCTTCCATGTCATTTATTAATTTAAATAATGTAGAGCAAACATTGGTTTATCAATATTTTGATGTAGTTTTGTTTGTCATATTTTTGAAGGATATGTTATGCTAGGGCCACAATTATCTTCTACTTTTATCATCATGATCAATGAGATGTTAAAATATGGTTTTGATCTAGGAAAGAGTTTAGGAGAATATTTGCATGGTATAGTTTATCCAGTGTTCCCAAGTGAGAGCCTTGGTACTTTTAATTTAGGATTCAAACCTACAGCTAAATATTAGAAAAGGGCCAAGAAGCGAAAGAAGGAAACATGGCCACTTCCCTACCTAATGCCACTACTCAATAAATCTTTTGTCAAAAGTGGTGTCATCAAGCCCATAAGGTAGATCGAATCTGAGTTAGTTGATAATTTCCAGAATCTTTCATTGAAGTAATATGGTTAAAGTGGAAGAAGGTACCAGTAAATGCAGAGGTGCAATTCATAGGTCATGATGTCCAGCTCAACAATTGGGAAGTCACTCTTCTCCCTATTTGGAGGGAGTTTTGTATTTTATTTTATTTTTCTTTATGTTTATCCGAGTTATTTCAGGGTTGGAACTCGGGATCTATCTTTTTGATATTTCTATTTTTGTTTATGTCCAAACCCTTCTTTTGTTTCTATTTTATTTATAAAATGCAATGTCCCTTTTGTTTTTATGTCTAAAATATTTTATTTGTTTCTCTTTTCTCTATACACTTCTCTTTATGCCAATTCTAGTGATATAACATGGATGCAGAATTTTCAGCCTGATCTTAAAATCCAATCTAATCAAGACATACTGAGGCAAGATAAAGAATATAATGAAAAAGAGGCTTTCTATGAAATAAGCAAATATTTGAAATAGTTTGAAGACAAGTCAAATCCTAATTTGAATAAACTGAGCCGATTAATCTAGGAGATCAAGGAGATGTCAGGGAAACTTAAAATAAGTATACATGCTTCGCCATAATTGAAAAAAGGAATGAGCAAAACATTAATTGATTGTAAAGAAGTTTTTCCATGTTCTTATGATGGTATTCTTGGTTTAAGCATTGAGATAGTGGTCCATAAGTTGTCGACAAACCTTGCATTCCCTCCCGTCAAACAAAACTTAAGGAAATTTAAAACTGATATAAGCAAGAAAATTAAAGAGGGAATAATGAATTCATTCAAGTTGCTCGTTACCCTACTTGGTTGTCCAATGTTGTTCCTATCTCAAAGAAAGATTGCAAGATTCAGGTATATGTTAATTATCGTGATTTGAATAAAGCAATCCCAAAGGATGATTTTCCACTACCCAACATCCATATTTTTGTTAGATAATTGTGCTAAACATGAGGTTGCATATTTGTTGATTATTATGCTAGGTACCACCAAATTGTTATAGATGATGATGATTCAAAAAGAGATATCTTTAATCACACCATGGGTACTTATTATCATTGAGTTATGTCATTTGGTTAGAAGAATATTGAAGAAACATACATGAGTACAATTGCCACTATGTTTCATGATATGATGTAAAAGAACATTGAAGTAAATTTAGATGATGTGATATGATATAAAAGAACATTGAAGTAAATTTAGATGATTTGATTATTCAATCAAAGAATCAGGATGACCATGTTAAAGATCTAAGAAAGGTTTTTGAGAGGCTTCGTAGGTGTAATCTCAAATTCAATCTGGAAAATATGTATTTAGGGTCCTATTGTTGGGGTTCAGAGTTAGTTATCGAGGTATTGAATTGGTTCCTTCAAAGTTCAAAGCTATTTAGGATTTGCCGCCATCTAAGAATAGAACAGTGGTGATGAGTTTTATTGGTAGGTTTAACTATATTATTAGGATTATTGCTTGACTCACAACCACTTATGAACCCATTTTCAAGTTGCTAAATAATAATGCTACCATTGAATGTACCGAGGAATGTTAGGAGGTGTTTGACAAAATTAAATGGTATCTATTAAATCCACCTATGTTGGTTCCACCTGAGCCTGGTAGGCCTTTGATTTTGTACTTATCAATTATGGAAATTCCTTTGATTATGTACTGGGTCAGCACGATGTCACGAGAAAAAAAGAGCAAGATATATATTTTTTAGCAAGAAATTCACAATATATGAAGCCAAGTACACTCTTCTTAAAAGGACGAGTTGGGCCATAACTTTTGTAGCACAGAAGTTGAAGCATTATCTTTCATCCTACACTACTTACCTTATCTTCCATATGGATCCTTTGGCAGTATATCTTTGATAAACCTACATTAGTAGCTCGACTTTCAAAGTGGCAAATATTGATTACCGAGTTTGACATTGTATATGTGACTCGAACCGCGATAAAAGCCAAAGCTTTGGCAGATTACCTTGCTAAGAACCTAATCGATGAAGAGTATGAACCTCTAAAGACATATTTTCCTGATAAAGAAGTGTTTTTCATTAATGAAGTCACTACAGATGTTGATCTAGGTTAGAGGTTGTTCTTTGATGGAGATATAAATATGAATAGAGTCGGAATAGGTGCAGTTCTTATCTCTGAATTGGGGAAATATTTTTTGGTAAGGGCACAACTTTGATTCTATTGTACCAATAACATGGAAGAATATGAAGCTTGCATTTTAGGGTTGAGATTTGCTGTTGAAGTGTGAGTTTAGGAATTATTAGTGATGGGGGATTCAGACTTAGTCGTTCATCAAATCAAGGTGACTAGAAGAAACGTGATTTAAAAATCATAATGTATTGTCAATGCTTGTAAGATCTATGTTGGTGGTCCATGTCGGTAAAGTTTAGGCATATACCCAGAATTCACAATGAGATTCATGATTCTTCAACCACTTTGTATTTAATGCTCCAATATCCTGATAAGGCTTACATCGATCCAGTGCATATACAAAATTAGGATCAACATGGTTTTTGTAATACTATTAAAGAGAAAATCGATGGTGAACCAAGTTCTTTGACACTAGGCATTTAGCTAGTGGGGTTTTCTTAAGTGGAGGAATGTAGAAGAAAACTCCTGAACTAAGACTCTTGAGGTATGGAGAAGCTATAGAAGCTTCTACAACTATGGTGTAAATACATTCTGGAGTATGTGGGTCACATATGAATGGTTGTGTCTTATCAAAGAAGATACTTTGAGCGGGTTATTATTGGCTTACTATTGAAATTCATTCTATTTTGTTTATTTGAAAATGTCATCAATGTCAGGTACATGGTGATTTGATATAGTCTCCTTCTGGTGAGTTACACACAATGTCTACCCTGGGCCTTTTGAAGCTTAGGGAATGGATGTGGTTGGACTGATTAAATCAAAAGAGTCAAGTGAGCATAAATTTATTTTGGTGGACATTGACTATTTTATAAAGTGGGTAGAAGAAACAACCTTCAAGTTAGTAACTATGAAAGTGGTAGTAGATTTTGTTCATGCTATCGTCATTTGTAGATTTGGTATTCTAAAGGTGATTATTACAGATAGTGTCGCCAATCTCAATTGACATTTTATGCAAGAGGTGTGCCAATAGCATAGGATTGTGCATCAAAATTCCACTCCATATCATCCGAAGGAAAATGGCACTGTAGAAGATGCCAATAAGAATATTAAGAAGATACAGTGAAAAATGGTACAAGGGTCTAGACAATGGCATTAGAAGTTACCTTTCGCATTGTTAGGTTATCATACAATAGTTCACACTTTAACAGGGGCAGCTCCATATTTATTAGTGTATGGGATAGAAGAATTCATAGCCACAGAAGTTGAAATTCCATCTCTTCAAGTCATTTATGAAAGTAGAAACTCGTTATGATTAGTGGGTCAAGACCCGATTGGAGCAGTTTAGTTTGATTGATGAAAAAAGACAAAAGTTGGTATGTTATGTCCTATTGTATCAAAAGATAATAGCCTAATCATATAACAGAAAGGTACGTCCAGGCATTTCAAAGTTGGCTAATTAGTATTAAAGCACATTCTCCCTCATTAGATTGAAGCTAAAGGCAAGTTTTCCCCAAATTGATAAGGGTCATTCATTGTGAAGAAAATATTGCCCATAGATGTGGAAGAAAAAATAGTAGAAATGGCTAATAATGTTGATATAGTTAAAATATATTATGTATGATATTTATCTATTTATCTTCCATTACTTCTATTGCATGTTGGTACTTCAACTTCTTAAAGATTGATATGATAAAGCCATTTTATTCCACTATCTAAATACAGTGTCATCCTTTGTGTACCTTTTTTTAGCTTTAGTCTTATTTTCTTTTGTATCCCTCTTTTAGGATCAAAATAGAGTCTAAAAAGATTACAGTACCAAGAAAATAGAGTCAAAAAGATAACCAAAAGGAAAAGATCAAAAAGAAAAGAGTCATATTGGAAAAAGAAAAATAAAATGAATAGAAAAAAGGAGAAAAATAAAAAAAATAAGAAAACCAAACCAAAACAAAAGAGTGAGTTGCCTCAACTAAGTTTGACCTGATTCTTGCTACAACAAGATACATAGGTAGACCTATTCTGGAGTTCGATCTAACCAAGTAATCAATATAAAATTACCCAGTCAAAGAAAATAGGGGAAAAAGTTAATTTTCACTGCTTGAGTTGATTCTAGAAGTTGTAAGTCCCACCCTATTTCTAGTGTTGTTTGAGCCTCATGCTATTCTTTCTTTCTAACCCTATCTGAAATCCATGTTATACCAAAATAAATACCTTTAAATCAATCTTTGAGAATGTGAAGGCTAAACATGTGATGGATATATGACGTAATTTTTGGCACTACTTTTCTTCATCAACATAAGGAAATATGAGAGAAATAAATATGAGTCTTATTGGTGAAAATCTTCACAGTCATCTTAAGGCGATGATAAACTGAGAGAAATAAAAATAAGAGAGTCCTACTGGCGAAAACTCTTATGGGCACTGTAAGGTGATGGTAATTTTAGAGACATGGAAAATGAGAGACTTATTGGTGAAAATCCTCACAAAAATTGCAGGGCGATGATGATCCGAGAGAAATAAAAATGAGAGAAGCTTGTTGGTAAAAACCCTTCAATGCATCACTAACCAAATGAGGTACACGAGTATAATAAATTTAAAACACCTCAGTTCAGGGTCATTAACTCAGAAAACAATTGGTGAAAAGTTTGGATGGAAAGATTAGGCAGCTTATTCCAAAATGCAAAATCATTGGAGCTGGCTGTCGTATTCAAATAAGTTTTTGTTTCTTCATTTTAGAAAAAAGGTCATTCATTGTCTTTTTCTTTCTTTTCCATGTTTGCAATTTGTTTTCTTATATCAGTTACCAAAATAAGAAAATCATTGTCATTTCTTTACACCTTTGAGTCAAATCTGTGTCAAAACCAGTGAGTAAAAGATTTCAAAACTCGCTACTAGTTTCCCCAATTGCATGAAGTAAAGCCAAGGACTAGCACATGAAAGAAACATGACCATAATTTGAAATAAGGCATGAAGAAATTTTGTCAACATGTAGGTTCTGGATTCATGAAAGTATTAGGGTCCAAAGTGTTTATCTCAAAGACATGGTAAAATTGAAATTCGGTATTTGAATCACAGACACTACCTTTATTTTGAGTTTGAGTCAATGGTGCAACAAGTCAAGGAAAAATACTAGCAATCTAAAACAAAGATGAACGGGACAAGCACTGAAGCGGGTACCTTGAAAGCCAAATGCTGCAAACCACCACAGAGTTTTGGCTAACAAATTTTTCTTTGTCGAGACAAGGGAAAAATTTTATTCATTAAGCTTATCTACCTTTGAAAATGCATATCTGTGAGTAGTCATACTGTTCAAGAACCTCCTAAAAATGAGACTTTTCTTTCTGTTTAGGACCTTCCTGAAAAATGGGACTTTACTTTCTGTTCAAGATCATCCTAAAAAATGGGACTTTACTTTCTGTTTAGGACCCTCTTGAAAAATGGGAATTTACTTTCTATTTAGAACCCTCCTGAAAAATGGGACTTTACTTTCTGTTCAAGATCATCCTAAAAAATGGGACTTTACTTTCTGTTTAGGACCTTCTTGAAAAATGGGAATTTACTTTCTATTTAGAACCGTCCTGAAAAATGGGACTTTAATTTTTGTTTAGGACCCTCTTAAGAAATGGGACTTTGCTTTCTATTTTGGACCCCTCAAAAAATTGAGAATTTACTTTCTGCTTAGGACCTTCCTAAAAAATGAGACTTTACTTTCTATTCAGGAACTTCCTAAAAAAATTATTTTACTTATTATGCAAGACTCTTCTGGAAAATAGGACTTTATTTTTGAAAAAATGGAATCTTTCTTTATCATAACCCTTTGAAATAATTTTTGTTCTAGTTTTGATTTTGATTTCAAGAGCCCCTCTGAAGAATAGGGTGAAAATTATTGCAAAGTCGGGATCTCGCCTGGAGAATAGCGCAAAGATTTGAAATGGAAAATCATGAGTCCACCTGGAGAATAGGGTAAAGATATTAAATTGCAAGTTAGGATCACACCTGAACAGTAGGGTGAGGATTATTGCATGCAGGATCTCTCCTGGAGAATAGGGTAAAGTTTTTTAATTGTAAGTCAGGAGTCAGCTTGGAGAATAGGGTAAAGATGTTAAATTTC
This sequence comes from Capsicum annuum, assembly GCF_002878395.1. NCBI lineage: Eukaryota > Viridiplantae > Streptophyta > Magnoliopsida > Solanales > Solanaceae > Capsicum > Capsicum annuum. The sequence goes on from NC_061116.1 coordinate 149,022,883, forward strand.
AAGTCAGGATCCCGCATGAAGAATAGGATGAAGATTATTTCAAGTTAGGAGCCCTCCTGGAGAATAAGGTGAAGATTTTAAATTACAAGTAAGGAGCCCACCTAGAGAATAGGGTGAAGACTTTAATTGCAAGTCAGCCTAGCAGGTGGGTGATAGCACCTACTTTATCCTGCCAGTTGGTAATCCAACCCAAAACTCAGAGCTAAATAAATGGTTTAACTTGGTGGGAAATTCCCAACCAAGGAAAAAATCAACAACACACTTTTAAATAAACAAGGTAATAGAATAAATAAAGGCTAGCCAACAATAGAGAAATCCATCTCATGACCTGGTAGAGCTAGTACAAGAACAACTATAAGTACAATTCAAGTATTAAAACTGTTAACATAATCCTGTCTCAAAACTAAAGACTAGACATAAAAGACATAATAAGCACCTTCGACTACAAGAGCTCACCCTATCTCCAAAAAATAATACAATATAAATGTCGATCAGCAATGGCAATTAGGACTCGGATCTGCACCAAAAAGGTATAGAAGTGTATTATGAGTACCAAAACCATGATCACTCAATAAGCATCATCGGCCGACTAATCTAAATCATGATATAAGAATGATAAAATGCAAGATAACATAACTAAGTTAAGGTAAAGAGGCAAACCTGAATTTACCCCATCATTGTTGTGCATAAATAAGTAAATAACCTGGAGTAATAACATAATAATAAGAATCAAACACATGCAATTATAACTAAAAAATTAGCCCCTATAAGCCAATTAGTGTGGAAAAGTAAATAGCCCATTGAAAGTCCCCATAAGCTTGGAAGGTACGAACAAGATAGTATAACCCACCACTGTCATTTACCCGCTCTCATGATACAACTAAAATCCATCCATATCATGTCATACTATAACCATTATTTATTTTTGAACTTGAACCGGTATCCTTATTCCCACATCACACCCCAATATTATCATATCATAGTAAGTATATCATCGTAGGATAATGTACATTCAGAATCAAATCGGTATATATAATTAATAGAAAGACTTGAACCGATAAATATATCATCAATGTCATAATCATCTTATGAACTCAAATTAGGTATATATATAAATATCATAATCATCCTCTAGATCTAAACCAGGTATATATTAATATCATAATCATCCCCCGAACTCGAACTGGCATATATATATATAATTAATAGTATTATCAATAGCATAATTAATAGCATGATCAATAGCATTACTCTTAATATCAATCCCAACACAGCCATTAAGTGTCAAATCTCCTCAAAATTACCTCAATATGTATTTTTAAGGCGTAAAACAAGTGTATAAAGGTTTTTAAGAATTATCACCAATCTTGGCCTAAGGTGGGTTGAAGGTCCCACTTCTAATCCCCAAAATATATTCTAAGTCAAATTCTACCCCCGACTAGGCTAAGGTATCTAAATCCACTTTTAGATGTTAAACAAGCCTTAATTAGCCCTAAGAGCGAAATTCTACCTATGACATGAACAACTAAGCTAATTATACCTAAATTTTGATTTTTGGATTGGCTCATGATTCAACTAAACCAGACATTAACATTCATCATAACTTTACCTAAAACCCATCCTAAATCTAACACAATATCATAAACATACTATGAACTAGCTCAATCTATGGAAAGGGGAAGCCTAGACAACTTGGACACCGAAGAAATCTCAAAGAATCCACTAAATCACTAACTTCCCTTTTAAGAAGCTTCCATAACATACCAAGCTATGAAAATCACAATCTACTCATCTATAGAATAATAATGATACCCATATTGCACCATTGTTCTTTGGGTCCAAAAATTACACTAAAATCCTATGGGGGTCCTATTTATGGAAAATCATATTTTCGAGGTCAACCTAACATTTCTTATGATCAAGGAATAATTACCCTAAAAAAATGGGAAAACTTTGAGCTACATTGGTGCATAAATCAAGCCACCAAGTTTTAGGGATTTTGAAGGATAAATGGGAAAATCAAACATGAGAAAGGGTGAAACCATATAACAAATCAAAGGGGAATTACGAATTAGTCATTAACCAAGCTCCTAAAATCACCCACAAGATTCAATAACAAGATATATCACTTTTTATAGTTTTATACTCTTGAGAATGGATGAGAAATGGGCAAAAAAGGAAATGTTTAAACCCTTCCTAAGTGTTCTGGTATCGCAATTGCGACCTTACCCTTGCGATCGTGGCATCTGCAGGTCTGCCAAGGGAGTCAATATTGCGATATGGCACCATGATTGCAATACTTGATACCTACCAAGGGTATCACGATCGACACCCCTGGTGTCGCTATCAGTAAGTGCACTAACATAATTGAGACTTGGAAATCGCCAACCCCTCAGGATTTTTTTGGAATCTCGTATATGCAAATGGAATATCCAGTCATACCAAATTTAATATTTTAGACTTAATGGCATATTTGAAATTTCCATTCGAGGTCGTTTCAACAAAACGTGTGTCTTACAACCATATTTTATTTTCTTAACTTTCTGACCAATAGGCCACAATGAGCGTTGGTGCCTCGATACCCAAAACCAGAGTCCTTATGGCCAAAAATTGATATTTTGGGCTGTTGGAATAGTTGAAATTTGCATGTGAGATTGTTTGACTAAAGTTTTTCCCATTGGTTATTTAAAACCAGTGAAGACTTTAAAATTAAGAATTGACTCTAAAAAAACAATGAACTATTCGGTAAGTAAGTCATAAATGACTTGGGATAGCTATTGGAAAGCTCTAATGATGAAAATAAGCAAAAACATAGAAAATAACATGAAAAGACATTACACACCAGCTCTTTTTCCTTTTGTTTTTTATCAAACCTACCTCAAAAACCCCAAATCAGCTCCAGCCTTACATTATCGAGAACCAGCGGACAACAACCCATTAAAAACTAACTCACTTCCATAAATTCCAACAAAGATCTATTAGAAATCTCAGTACCTCTGATTCCAAACAGCAATAACCCAAAATGACCTATTTTTGAGTCAATTCCGGTAAGGTTTCATCGAAAATACCATAGCAACCATCAATGAGCTCACTTTTTTATTAGGTTTCATTAGGTTCAAGATATGTCGAGATTTTTGTCATCAAGTTTGTTTTGTTCGAGTCCAGTTTTATTCATCTTGGAATTTGATTGATGGTTCTATTGGGATTTTACAGTTCTTCATAAAAACTTAGATTTGGGTTTTGTTCATCATTTTTTGGATGTAATTTGAGGTCCAATTCTATTTTTTTATCTTCCTAATTGTATTATTATGAGTGTTTTTATTGTATTTTATGTTATCAATCTCGAGTGAGATACATGTTGTGGTGGATTTATTGATTAGCTTTATCATTTTAGTCTTTACGTGTGATTTATGTCTTTATTCTAAATAGTTAAAGTATCTTAAATTTGGAGTTAATTTTAGAAAAGGGAATTTGAGAATTGTTAAATCTATAGTACGTAGGTTCATTTAGTTTGCAATGTTCAATTTGAATTTGTTCTAATTCGGTAGTATCATATTTAGGTTGAGAACTAGTAGGGAAATCATAATATTTTTGTAGGCAAATTATAGGATTTAGAACTGTTAAATGTTTAAATGCTTGTTGAATGGTTTTTTTTTGTACTTGAATCAAAAATTGTATTTATTTATCCAAGGGATGCTCTGAGGTTATTTTTATTTATTTTTTGAAGAATGCCCCATGAGATTTTGTACTTAAAGATAGTTCATGATCAAAGCCCGGGATGTTGGGTGGAGCATGACTTAAGACTAGCTTAGGATAGAATAGGTTTATCTTTTCCGTATTTTTTAATTTTGGACTATATGATGGACTGGACATTATTTCATTTGAAACTCTTGTTTGTTTGTTTGATTTATTGCTTTTTTGTGAGTTTATTAACTTCACAATGTCAAACTAGTGAATACAATTCTACGAAGCGACCGTTTTTGAACCATGGAATCGAGGGGTGATAACACCTTCTCCTCAGTCAACAGAATTCTTTAACTAGAATTTTTGGCTACAAATCAGTATTTTAGAGTCAAAGTTTTGAAAGAACTATTTTTTGGTGAGTTGCCACACCAAATTCATGCCAAGTGGAGACTCTGAGTTTAATTACAAAATTCTTTTTTGACATATCTTTTATTTTGTCACTTGCATACTTGAAAACCCTTTCAAACTTAGAAATTAATTTTTTTGATAAAAGGGGGGTGTGACAGCTAGGAAATCTTAAGCATATTCTTGTATCTATCTCTATAGATCTTTATTCTCAATAAATAAACCACTTCTTTCAAGTTTTTCATTAAAAACTTGTTTAGATAGCCAAAATTTGGTAATATTAGTATACATTATATAAGATCCACATATTATCAATAAATGATACTAAAAGATAATTATGCTTTCACGAAGCTTTTGTACATACAATGTTTATTTTCGCGCAATTGAATTTTTCAATTTTCTTATTAAAGTGAATATTTTAATATCTGAAATGTTTGCTTTAGTTCACAAATGACACTTTTTAAACTTAGCAACTTGCATAAATAAAACTCTATATCACCTCTTCATAAGTGTTTGGATGATTATCATTGTGATCAATCTCTTCTAAGAGATTATCTTAGCCATTAGATCCAATCTATTTCATGTATGATGTTGTCAATAACTTTTAAGATCTTTATGTACAACTTTGCTCACTTTTATATTAGATTTGCTTGTTCAATTTCATTTAGAACTGATTTATTAACTTATTATGAACTTCATTAAGTTCTTGAACTTTAATCATTAAATATGACAACTTTCTTCTCAGATTTAAGACATAAACCTACTCAATTTGTATCTCATGTCTTTAAGTTTGTGTTGATTTATTAGTTTCTTGAACTTCACCAAATTCCATCTCTATAACTTTTTTTTCTTTTAAAAGAAACACTTTTTCCCAAAAGGTTGTTCCTCTTACCACAAACACTTATGGTTATAAGCATGATAGAAATCATATTCTGCAATCTCTTTGAGATACCCAATGAATTTATACTTATCAAATCTTGATTAAAGTTAATTGGATTGTAATATTTTAATATAATTTAGACAACTCCAAACTTTAACATGTTAAAATTAGGGCTATGTTCCTTTCATATCTCATATGGTATTGCAGAGACTAACTTAGTGAGCTGAGGTGTCCTAGTTTTATTGCACATTCAATGCTTAAAACCTAAAAATATTCAAGTAATTAGGTCTATTTTGCTAGATATGATATGTTTTTTTATTTATTTTGCAGGAAACTAGGTTTTGGAGCTTAAAGGTAGAAAAGGAGTTGAAGTTGCAGAAGACACTATTTACGAAACCACTTACGAGCCGTAGGTGGCACTTATGGCTATCATAAGTGGCCATATAAGTATCAGAGGGATCAAGTTTTGAGAATCTGAAATTTGAAGATTTACTCTAAGAGTTACGATACCCACTTATGGGGGCACGTAAGTACCACTTACACGCCGTAAGTGCCATCGCCAGTGGCAGCCTACAGCTTTGAAGTTTGTATGACACTTACGACTTACTATTGGGTTTGTAATTACCACTTGCGGCCTGTAAGTGGGTCCGTAAGTAGTCACCAATCTAATTTTACTTATTCATTTTGGTTAGGATTTTTAGGGTTCTAATGTGAACTATAAATACCCTTTTAAATATTTTTCTATTATTTTATGCACTCTTTACATTCACAAACATATATTGATTCTAAGATTCAACTTTTGATCTTGGGATCCTTTGTTCTTAGTTTTATGATTGATTAATAATTTGAGATTATGGGTTTTGTTCTTAATTTATTGTAAGATTATTTGTATGCTTTCATTAATGGATTCTATGAATGTTCTTGGAAACATAGGCGGCTAAACCACCTAACTGGGATTGTGGGAACCCTGGCGGAATAATGAAGTAGGGGAAGTGCAAGGTCCCTCTAAATCGGTGTTTATGCATGTATTGTGATATTCTTCGTATTATTTATTTTCTTAACTACTGTAGAAGTTAAGAACTTGCGTGCATTCAAGATCATCTTCACAAGAGAGGTTGAGATTAGAAAAAGAATATTGCAACAGTAATTCGAGGCTACCAACCCTTGTCTAATTAACTTGACACCTAAAAGGATATATTTAATCTGGGATCAAAGACAGGGGTTAATAAGGTGACACTTGGAGACCCACAAGATGATGAGTGAAATTTACCAAAGGCTTTCTCAAGACAATTGATGATACATAGCTTGTTAGATTTTGCATGTTAGGCATTGAGACAGTAGGTAGAGCACGATAATCTATGAAGTTAGGAAGCTAGGGGGACTACAGTTTGATTTCAACCAAAACCGACCAAAACTTATTAATACTTTACTGTTTCTACAAAATCCCCCTCATTTACTTTCCACCACTTTCTGGCTACTTGATCAAGTTTGGGAGAGATATTCAGCCTAATTTCCTATGGGTTTGAGCCCAACCTCTATTGGGTTACTAAATTTGACATCGACTGTATTATACTTCTTAAAGGTGTAGTTTTGGACGACATCAAATTTTGGTAGTGTTTCCAGGAAATATGATTATAGATTTATTGATTGAAGTTATTGAGGATAATGTTGGGTTTTACTTTTATTTTTTCCTTAGGGTGTATGCCGGTGTATGCCCAGTACTCGGAGTCAAGGCAATCTCTTGATCCCATTTGATCCAGAGCTTGAAAAAGCCCTATGATAGAATAATAAGATTCAAAATACGATCGTAAAGCTCATCTTGAGGGGTTTCAAGATGATCTAGTTAACTTAAATCCTACACATCCGCATGGTCTTCAGGAGATAGTGGCATAAACCTCTATGTGGTTACTAGCTGAAGTGAATGCAATGAGGGATGGTGAGGCTGACCGTCGTGTAGCTCAAGAGAAGAGACAGAGAGAGAAAGTAGAGCACAAATAAGAAATCAATAGAGGCAGAAGAGATAGATCCCAAGTTCTCCCAGCTTTTAAGTATTTACAGTATATGATGATCCAGAGGATGTCTTGGGGCATGTTGTGCCTATCGAGATAGGAGATATCATTCCTCCTGAGTTTCCCCAAGGGATGAAGTTTGATGTTGCCCAAAACTAAGATCCGAAGAAGTATGTTGAGGTCGATTCCAAATATACTAACCTAACTCAGTTTAGGGTCGAACCCACAGGGAATATGCTGAATAGTATTTGAAACTTGACAAAATTCATGAGCAGTGTGGAAAAGTAAATTGGGGAATTTGAAAGTCAACAGTAACAAGTAGCACACTTGCTTGAGTTTAAAAATAATAAAAGACGAACACTAGGACTATTCTCCCTTTGGCTTCACAACTGTGTAAGATTCTTGTGTTCAATCCACCTAACCTAATGCCCTGCATGCAAAGCTTACAAGCTATGTGCTACCAACCATCTTGTGAACGTTTTGATAGATCTCACCCTTTACGTTGTGAGTTTTAAGGCGTCGCCTTGCTTTCCCTTGTCTGCAACCTCACTAAAACTCTCACCTTTTGAGTCTTGAGTTGATTAGGTGAGGGTTAATAGCCTCGAATTACTGTTGTAACCTTCTTATCCAAACCTCAAACTCCCTTGTGAGGATGTTCTCAAATACAGGCAATTTTCCAAGATTTTGCACTAGCTTGGGTACAATTAATACGTAGAAGATTGCAATACACATAAATCCAATAGAATAGATAAATCTCCCACTTCTTTTACGTAGCTACTCTGCCAAGGTTCCCACAACCCTAGCCAAGAAATTTAGTCGCTCATGCTCATGCAACAATCATAATAGTCAATAAAGAAGGCATCTAATTAATTGCACAATAATGAAAGAGTAAAATCTGAAGTCACCAATTGAATACGAAACCACAATCTCAAGAACAAAATATCAATGATCAAAGTATGTGAAAAGTTTCAAAAGTATTGTAAAAATGCATAACCTAATAATGAATTAACCCTAAGGTATTTAAAGTATCTTAAAATAATAAGGAAAACCTAATAAAAACATAATAGGAAAATTAAGTCAACAGTCATTATAACTCTTAGAGTCTCTTCACGAGTCGTATGCTAATGGTCGTAAGCACTCCAGTGAACTTTCATTTTTAGGGCTTCAAGCTTCTGTTGTATTATGATTCCCCACCACGAGTCATCGTCACTTATTACGACTCATGGCATTCACTAGTTCGTTATCACTTGTGCCTCAATCTTTAGGTATTTACACACTGATCTCATTACTGTTGATCACTGCGAGTCATAGTTTTATATGACTTCAATTCATGACCTAAACTTAGCTCACTATTCTCTTTTCAAGTTTGGGCTACGAGTCGTATAGTGTCTTATAGACTCATAGCCTGCCCAACACTTCAACTTTTGCACAGAATTTTCTTCCAATTTTCTGTTTAAGCCACTTTCTACCTGATTTCCCTGCAATCATGCAACAAACACATCATATCTACCAAAATAACCTAAGTCTAAGCATAGATTTCTTATTTTAAGCATCAAATGTGCCATGTTTCCAAGGCACATCAACACCATCAACTTAGATCTTTTGCATATTCTCAGGTAAAACATAAAAATCACTAACTATAAAAACACGATGCTTAATAGTGGAAAGTCTGTGACATATTTGATAGTTGACTTTATAGATCAACATAAGAATGTTTTTACCTCCCTACTATTTCACTATGAAAAAACATTACTATGTATGCAATTCGGTGAAATAGTGTGACCCACACGAATCTAATGATGGCATTAAATTAGCAACGAATAACTAGGCCTAAGTAATATACACTACCTAGATAGATACGCAACCTGACATTGCAACCCATGCACCCTCACAGTCAAACAAGTCTCTATTACTCAGTTTGATTCATCCTTTTATTCCAAGGACGGTCTAGAGACTCTCACACTCTAAAAGAAATTCCAATCAGTGCATAGAGAATGCCATAGGCTCACCCTTATGCTCTTTAGCAAAATTTTTAAACGGTCAGGCTAGGATCACTATAGGACTTTGTTAGGCTTGTAACGTAGGCTTTGGGCTGATTATGGTATATTTGGGAGCTTTTAAGTAACTTAACCTCCTTAGCACTATGTTTTCTTAGGGGTCCATTTTTTTTTATTATCCTTCTATTCAATCAGCCCTTACCTCTCCCTTTTCATTTTTCTTCATGCCTATATTGGGTCAAGTGCAATTTTCTTTCCTCATTCTTTTTTTTTCTTTCATTTTCATTTTTATTTTCTTTTTCCTCATCTATATCTTTTATTTTTTTTATCACACCCTCCCTTATTTGTTTTTCTATCTATACCTCTTTCTTTGTACTCAATTTTCACTATGTACCCCTATGATAGCCACCCTCAATGTAGGCAATTTGCCTGAGTTGAGATGCATGATATCCAAGGAGGACTAGGACCAAAATAGGTTCATTATAGTCAAACAAGATGTTGAATTGGTGTACTAAAAAAATAGGCCAATTAGGCTCAAATTAGGGATCAAAGGATTCTTCTTTGCATTTGGTTGGCCTTTTTAGGCTCGAATGGACTATTCAGAATAATGGCCTATGATCATTTCCAAACCATCCATCCTACAATCTAGGCAAAAGTGACTAGGCAAGTTCTAGACTTCGTACACACTGGGAACTAAGTACCTCCTCACACTCACATTGTACAGGGTCATGTTGTTAGTCACTACCTATCCAGTTCATGTACCTACATGCCATAGTTATCTCATCTCTAATTCTAATTCCATTAAGGTATTCTCAATAGCCACACGCACATACAGATTACAGTTTATAACAAAATTTTCAAGAGGGGAGGGATATAAAAATTTCAAACAAAACACATATCAAATAGACTATTATTAACACAAAGCACTCTCTCACTTAAGTATCAATAGCAACACAAAAACACAAACATGCCAATTCATTATTCAAATTATGGCCAATGGGTTTTGAAACATAGCAACCATAACCCGTGGTGATTTTGGTACACCCTTACCCTAACTAAATCTTATGCACTATCCCCAGTGCATCTAGAAATATAAATAAGGATCAAGGATGGGGACCCACAGATCAAGCCCTTCTCTTCTTAATAGTGGTCCCACCAATTGTCAGGACCATCTCTATAGTAGTGGAACCGGTTATGACTAATGCACTCAGTGGTATATCTCATATCAGGGCCATGTTACTGCCCCTCTCAATATCCTCAGTCAGTCTTGAACTATCGAATCCTACCACCATATCTTGGACCCTCACCGATCGGTCCCTCTCAATTATGATGCTCTCGCACACCGCTGTCTTTACCTCTTTATCTTTTTCTCTTCTTTTATTCTTTTTCTTGATCTTTTTTACCTTATCAATAGTTTTTGTGGTTTGGTCATCAACAATTCAAATATTTTTGACTTTTTCTTTTTATTGGACTCTGTAAGAATAGGCATTGGGTAAAGCAACAGTTCATGTAACTCATCAATTAGCTTTCGTAGCTAGTCTACCTCAGTTATAACTTCTGCTATGTTAGGGGATTAAACACCTTTAAATTGATGAGTGATCCTCAGCTTGAAATCATCCAACCTAATTTGTATCTTCCTTCTTTGCTCTTTGAGTCTTTTATCAACCCAGGCTTTAACTCCATTTTACATCAATTGCACCTTCGTCTCCAAAGTACTCAACCTTTTCATCACCTTATTTCATACTGCATGTGCACTATAATATAACTAACTAAATCTAATCTAGCCATGGATAGATATAGTGCAATAGTCGAGGGTAGAGTGGAAGTAATGGATGTACCCACTGTATTTAGGTCTCAGATAGACCACCCTCAACCAAAGTGCCACCTACCACAGTAAATCTAGTAACCTTGATACTTGTATCCCTATTTCAAAGAGCCTCAGCTAGAAATGTTGTTCCTTATTTGGCCTATTTTGACATGGGATTTGTTGCATCCTAATCAACCCTAAGTAAATGGTGTTCTTCGGCTCAATATATTGATCTATATCCAAAATTTTTGGTACCCCCACCTCTAAGAATATTTGAGTTAACAAGAATGGGAATGCTAGAATGACATCAGTACCCACCGCTTGGTGATGTATCTCTTTGGAAATAAATTATACAATATCAAAATCATACCCAACCATGAGTCTAACTATTAATGTTGCACGGATTAGACTAAGAAAGTTATCCCCAGCTGTGGGACACAGCCTATGTCGTGTAAGAGTCCACCACATCTTTGCCCCAAAATTCAAAGTGTTCTTGGTAATTTATTGCGGATTTTCTCCCTGACCGCCAACTGCCCAACTGGATTATTCTTTGTTTATAGTTATAATACTAGCCATCTACCAAAAAATCACCATCTTATCAGTAGTACCCATTAATTTCCTTGTTATTTTTTTTAATTTTATCCATGCGGTAACCAATTTCGACCGTGTTCATCGGCGGTTGGAAATTAGGTCCATGAAAGATTCTTGAAATATTTCTCGGGGAGATGTTTACCCAAACTCCTCTAATACTCAACAAATTAATTGGATCACCACCCTTCCACAAGTTACCCTGTGGGTATTATCTCTTCAGCTCCCTAGTGTAGGTCATATAGAAATCCCGCACTAATGCGTGGGACTGAGTTTCCCAGGAGCTGTGGTCATCCATTGAAATTGAGATTATTTGAATCAAGCCTCTAACTCAAGCATCTCAGACATGCCTACCACAATTAACCTTCTCTCTAGATATACCCCCCTTCTCATTTTTTCTATGGATGGGTTTACTTCTATCCCCTTGTTATATGTATCCTGCATTTCGAGTTATCTCCACCATTTAACAATGGACATCAGAGCTTTTTCAATGGATAATGAAATTTAAGGTGGTGGTAATGGTGGCTGAATATCAATGGGAGTAACATGCTCCTCACTCCCACTCTTAACTTTTTTATCAGAATAGTTTGATTCTTTCACCTTCATCATCATCATTTTCTTATTCTTCATCATCATCATCATCATTTTCATCATCAAAATATGATGGTGAATACGGTGGGGAAGTTCTGGGATGTTTTATTCTTGGTTCCTTACTGGGAGGTATGGCCTCCTCTACAATTTTTTTCGAGCTAGTTTCTCCTGTGGCTTCACCTGCAACTTTAATTGGTATTCTTTAAGGTCATCACTTGACTCATTGGTGTCCTTATTTCTCAATTAGTAGTCGGACTTTGGGGCAGGTTTCTTCTTGGTGTTCTTCTTTGGTGCTTGCTTAAATGATGAATCACCCTTTGAAGCCATGAGTACCTATTTTCATAAGCCCAAATAGTGAATTCTAAGAAGAGGAAAGAAAAACAAGAAATTTTGGCATCAGTGTACATCTACTGGACTCTATACGACTAAGAGGTATGATGTGTTCAGAGGCCATAAAAGTTTATAGTATGTATTTTCTCAAAAAGACTTGAACTTGCGTCAGAGAAAGTGGTTAGAGTTGTTGATAAACTATGACATAATTGTTCTGTATTATTCGAGCAAGGCCAAAGTAGTGGATGATTCTCTTAGTAGATTGTCCATGGTTAGTGTTTCTCACGTTGAGGATGGTAAGAAGAAGTTAGTTCAGGAAGTTCATCAGATTTCCAGGTTGGGTGTTCATTTGGTTGATTTAACTGAGGGTAGTGTATAGGTGCAAAATAGTTTGGAATCTTCTTTGGTTTCTAAGGTAAAAGAAAAGTAGGATAGAGATCCCAGTTTAGTTAAGCTAAAAGAGTTAGTCAGAGGTTAGAAAGTAGAGATTTTCTCTCAAGAGAGAGATGGTGTGTTGTGTTGCCAGGGTAGATTATGTGTGCCAGGTATAGATGGCGTGAGGTAGCAGATTCTTTCAAAAGCACATGGTGTGTGTTACTCGATCCACCCAGGGGCCACTAAGATATACAGCAATTTGTAGGAGATCTATTGGTAGAGTGGGATTAAGACAGACATCACAGATTTTGTAGCTAAGTGCTCTATGTGTCATCAGGTTAAGATTGAGAACCAAAAGCCTAGTGGGTCTATGTAGGAGTTCATTACCCTTAATTAGAAGTAGGAAGAAGTAAACATGGACTTCGTGATGGGTTTTTCTCGTACTTATCATCAGCATGATTCGATTAGGGTCATTGTGGATAGAATGACCAAATTAGCCCATTTTTTTCCAGTTCATACTTTCTATTCAGCTGAGGATTATGCCAAATTCTATGTTAGAGAGTTAGTCAGATTTCACGGGGTTTTGTTATCCATCATTTCACATAGTGGTACGCAGTTCACCTCTCATTTTTGGAAAGCATTCCAAAATGGTCTTGGTACCCAAGTTCACCTCAGTACAGCCTTTCACCCTCAAACAGATGGTCAAGCAAAAAGGACCATTTAGACTCTAGAATATATATTAAGATTATGTGTCGTTGACTTTAAGGGTATCTGGGATGACCACTTACCTTTGATTGAGCTTGTGTATAATAATAGCTATCACTCCAGTATTTAGATGGCTCTGATTGAGGTGCTTTATATGAGGAGATTTAGGTCTCCTATTGGTTGGTTTGAGGTAGGTGAGATTGCGTTGGCAGGGCCAGACTTAGTATTTGATGCCTTATAAAAGATTCAATTGATTAGGGAGAGGCTTAAGACAGCCTAGAGCCGACAGAAATCGAATGTAGATATAAGGAAGAAGGATCTCGAATTCGAGATTGGTGATTTCATGTATTTGAAAATCTCTCCCATAAGGGGAGTGAAGAGGTTTAGCAAGAAAGGGAAACTCAGTACTCGATATGGTAGTCCTTATAAAATTCTCAGCCATTTTGGAAAGGTAGCTTACGAGCTTGAGTTGCCTTCAGACTTAGCTTCAGTAAACCCAGCGTTTCACGTCTCCTTGCTAAAGAAGTAGATAGGTGACCCAACAGTTGTAATCCCTATAGAAAGTATAGATGTTCCGAACAGTCTCTCTTATGAGGAGTCCCAATCAAAATCCTTGATTATCAGATTTGCATACTGAGGAACAAAGAAGTTCCTTTGGTCAAAGTTCTTTGGCGAAATTAGACCGTTGAGGGAGCTACTAGGGAAGAAAAAGCAGACATACAGACCAAGTATCCTCAACTCTTCTCTACAAATTCAGACTCAGCTCAAGGTAAATTACCATTGCATATCATCCTCATGACAATCATGCATTCAAAAATCAGTTTAGTCATGTAATCATGCTCCATTTATGCATGCTCAGTGTGAAAACCAATTTATTGGTAGTTTCAGTCATATAATCATGCTTCAGTTGTGCATGTTCAGTATGTAAACTCAGTCTATCATTATTCTCAGATTAATTAGTATTATTCGACGATGAATGTTCCCAAGGGGGAGATATTGTAAGTTCTCATAAAATCCCAATCATTTTAGTCATAGATAGCATGCCAAAAGAGGTTCCAGACTTAGAAAAATTCAGCTAAGTATTGACACTTAGTCTCATTTATAGCCTTGATATTTCAATGACTTTATTTTGATTTTGAAAACCCTAAAATGTCAAGTTTTAAGCTGATTCATGATCAGGGATGTCAATAGGTGTTCTCGAACGAGTTTTGGATTTTTCGAACGTCATTTGAGGTATGTTTGGATGCCCAAAATAGTAAATCAATGCGATTTCAATGTATCTCATCATCCATCACATCGATAGTGTCTTCACCAGCTCAAGCATGCAATTTCTAGTGAGCCGACACGATCTCAATACATCACATCATCCATTGCGTCGACCCCATCTATGTGACACGTCGATCTGTGTGTCACTGGGCTTGTTTTTCTGTAATTAATTATGTGTCTAGAGGGGTAATTAAGTCAATTTTTCCACTTTTATTCATCCCTAAAACACAAAATTTAGCTATTCTAAGGGCAAAATCGCTCACCTTCTCTCAAATCCTCTCAAGAATAAAACCCTAGGTCATTCAATTCCAAGTCTAGCTTTCTCATTTGTTCTTTCTCTTATGGATTCTGAGGGTACATCCTTTGAGTTAAAGCTTCACTTTTAGAAACTGGAGCATTTATGGGTTTACAATCTTGTATATTAAAATGTTCAAGAACTTTTTAATGTAAAGTTTTGTGAAAGAGATAACAATCTCTTGAAATCTTAACTCCAAGAATGTGTGACACTTTACTCATATATTTCAACTCAAAAGTAGATGATAACCACTCTTTTGTTTTTTTTATTAAGTCGATGTCACTTGTTGCTATAATTATGTCGTCTACATACAATGATAAAATCACAGTCTTATCTTTCAATCTTGTAATGTATACATAATGATCTTCATTAATCATAACAAAATCATACGATATTTTTGCCTTATGAATACGTAATTACCATCATCTAGAAGATTGTTTAAGGCCATACATTGGCCTTTGAAGTTGATATACTTTATTTTCTTGGCCTTTTTTACGAAACCTATAGATTTTTTCATATAGATTGCTTCTTCTAGTTCTCTATTGAGAAATGTAGCTTTCACAACCATTTGATGTAATTCAAGATCCAACCACTATAGAAAAAATTAATTTTATTGAGGTAACGCATACAACAGGTAAAAATTATTCTTTATAATCAATTTATTCCTATTATGTGTACCCTTATCTACTAGGCGGGCTTTTAATCTTTCGATACTATGCCTTATGTTTGATTTTGAGAATCCACTTATTTTCAATAGCTTTTCGGCCTATAGGTAGATCAACCTATTCCCACACTTAGCTATATTTGATTGACTCGATCTCCTCCTCCATTGCTTTTAACCATTTCTATTTAGTGGGGCATACAAGATCTTCATTTATATTTCTTGGCTCTTCATCATCCAGAGTAACTATAAATGCTTCCCCGTCAAACTCAAATTGACGATAGAAAATTTATGGATGACTTATTCATCGAGGTTGAGATTGACAAATTAATTTATCAATTGATAAATTATTCTCACTTAAACTGGCAATATCACTAGGATTTTCTGAAATAGGAATCAATCCATTATCATTAATACGACTCCTACTCAAATACATTAGAATGTCAGTAGCGATAGCATTTTGGTCCATAGTTTCATAAAAAGATAAATCTTGACCTATCTCGCCCTGTTTAGGAAAATCATTTTCTCTGAATGTAACATCACATGACTCAACTTCAGTTATAGTGTCACTCTTTGTTCACCTATGAACATGCAATCCTTAAATTGTTCAGCCTGTTTTATAAAGATACATTTTATTCCCCTTGGACCTAATTTTTTATATTAGGAAGAAGAATTATGAATAAAAGCAGCACAACACCAAGGATTTAAAATGCTCAAATTGGGATTTCATTTAGTCCATAACTCATATGGCATAGTTGTTACTAATTTAAAGGCACATGATTAAGTACAAACATAGCAGTGAACAATGCATCACCCCAATAGGTAATAGGCAGTTTTGGTTGAACCATCATTGACCTAACTATTTCCAATAAGGTTCTATTTCGTTGTTCTGCAACATTATTTTACCATAGAGTGTAAGGAGTAGTTAATTGTCTTTAAAAAATTTTATCATATAATTATTTGAACTCATCAGAAAAATACCCTCTATCTCGATCAGTTCTTAGAGCTTTAATTTTTCCATCTAATTGATTCTCAACTAAGTTCATAAACTTAATTAAGCAACTCAAAGCTTTATATTTATGAGAAATCAAATGTACATAACCAAATCGAATAAAATCATCAATAAAAGTGATGAAGTAAATAGTACTATATCTTGTCCTTACATTCATTGGACGACAAATGTCAGAATGAATTAATTTCTATGAAGTATCAGCTCCTGTGCCTTTTCCAAATAATTTTCTTGCAGTTTTTCTGGCTAGGCAAGATTCATAAGTAGACAGTTCTATTTTATCTATTAAGACAAGAAGACTTCATTTAGCCAAGTGATTCATTCTATGTTGACTAATATGACCAAGCTTACCATGCCAAAAGTTTACATCATTCTCATAATTAGATGTTGACGTAAATAAGAAAACACTAATATTATTATTATGGGACTTTTAACAACATCCAATATAAAAAAAATCCATTATAAAAATAGTCAGTTCCATGTTTTATCTTGACCAAATACAAATCCACACCATGTGCAGAAAGAAAAATTTTAATCCTAACTTAATCAACATTCTAACAGAATCTAGATTTCGATGAATTCTTAGGGTAAATAATACATCATGTAGATATACAGTTCGGCTGCTACACATTTTTAGTTTGCTGGTACCATTCCCTTTAACCTCCTTTTTGGAGTTATTTCCTAAGTACACTCATTTGAATCCTTGTACGATTCATCAAAATCTAAGGCATTATCTTTATTTGTCGTTATGTGCTCGGTGGCTATTGAGTCTACAATCCACATAGGAAGTGATTCAGTTGAAAAGGCAGAATAAGAAATATTTACATCACTATGTAAATTATTCATAAGGCCGCATATCTATTTAGGCTCAAGCCAATCATGAGCAAAGTATCCCTTGTTCTTACAGTTGTAGCACTTGAGCTTAGCCATATTTATCTTTTTTTCTTTGGAGCAGAAATATTTTTCTCTCCTTGTTGATTATTCTTAGGCTTCTTTGAGACATTTCCTTTTTCCTTCTTTTGAGAAATTTTACCATGTTTGTGTTTATTTTCATATCCATATTTTGGATCTAAACTAGTCATATACGTATTTGTAGCCGCATTGTCTACTCCAAGGCACCTTTCCTCAAGTTTCAAATGACGATTAGCATCTTCTGGTTTTGATGTTAACATTGTAGGTTGAGTATATTTTTATATTTTCCTAGCTTTGGGGTAGGGAGCGAATCACAGCTTGGATTTGTTACTCTTTGGTCAACACATGATCGACATCTTTTAGTTCATTCACCTTGTTTGATACATGGCTAAGATGCTTTCGCATAGTACGGTAAGTGCATTTATTATAAATACCAAACTTAATAGTAAGAGCTCTTAACTTAGCAACTAAAGTATGGCAAAACTTTTCTTTTAATGTGGATCACATGTCCTTAGCATCGTCTTACTTTCAAAATTCTCTCATAATATCATTATCCATAATGCTAGCAAGAGAATTTTTATTTTTTAAATCTTGATATGCCTCAAGATCTTTTACATGTTGATGGGTATCACCATTTTCATGAAGCGTCATAGACACGTTAAGATCTTCTAAGCCTCTTGCTCTTCCAGAACATATTGAATTTTTATACTCCATATTTTATAGTTATCACTGTTAAGCTTATCGCCTTTATTAAGCTAGACGATAATGTTCTTTGCAATAATTGACATACTGATTTAAACAATTATAAAGTATAGTGAGACAACTACATAGATTATTTTAGTCAAAATTCATATACATAATAATTCTTAAAATAATTAACTATGGCAAAATTTATTTCACATCTGGTTCAGATTCAAAAGTTCATTAAGTTTGCAATCATCATATGAATTCTAATATGCTATAAATCTAAAACAATCAATCATTTAAGATACACTTATCTTAAATCACATATATTTGATATTAACCCAGCATGAATTCTAGAACAGACATAGAAACACTCAACCAAGAACATAATTACATAAAAAAATAAATTTAAATTCATACAAGTCATGTCACATATAAACAGTCATTGTACAAAATAAATACACATTATCATAACAATATTTTAATGTTTCACAATAAAAGATAGAAAAAAATCTATATCCAAGTCCAAAGGCAAGTAATTTCTCTTAGGCAACCTGTGAAAATGACACACAATCTTCTAGAGCTTCAAGTCAATGTACTTTTTTTTTATAAAATCTTGTACTAACAACTTGTAAGATCTTGACATTTTGAGATCTAACTTATGCAAGATTTATCAAGTAATTCCTTTTGAAAATCATTAGGCAATGCAAACCGTAACGTCATATATTTCTTCTTTATACTTAATAGACCCGCAGTCCACAAAACTTCTTAAATTAACTTGTTAATTCCCATTATGTGTTTCACAAAAATTGTAAGATCATTATTTTGAACATTGAATTCTGGCGAAGAAATTAACCGAATTGTCAATTAAAGTTTTCACCCTATCTTTTGTTGCTTTGTGAAAATTCGTCTAGATGTCCTTATCATCACCATGATTTCCTACAATACATATAGAAAATAATTATGACTTATTACATATACATATCCTCATATATATATTTATAAATAGAAATTGGTGAAGGAGTAAAAATAGGTAGAAAGATACTGTAAAGGAAAAACAGTAATACGACCATTATCTTAAACTTAAACACCAATATGCCAAAGAGACCGAGAAAGATGACTACCTCTCGTAATCAAGAAATCATCTATTCTTATTGTAACGCCCCAAAATTTGGGTCTCAAGATATCACACGGTGCTTAGGAGCGCAAGTGACCCCAAGCTAACCCTCCTACTGGCATAACTCATAAACAATAGGATAAAATGCTTAAATCTATATAAAGTTAACAAAAATATAGAACTTCTCTGAACTTGATCAATATAAACATGAACTTTACAAGATTACAACTCTACTTACAAATGAAACTGAAACTAAATACATCAACTTTTACTGACTGTCTATGAAGCCTCTACTGGTACTGACTTCAGATAGATGGGTCATGACTCCTAACTACCCAATCTCAATTCGACTAAAGTAATAAAAATACAACACTTCTCAAACTGTATAACTGACTCATGCCCTCGAATCAAAAGGACTCATCACCTGCTGACTGGAAGCTGTGAACTGACTGAATGCGGTATCTGTGTTATAACATGTACCTACATTATAAGGCACTATAGCATATAGAAATATATGGGGGTCAGTACTTTAAGGAATGTACTGAGTATGTGGGGGCGTAATGCAACATTATAAATAATATCATAAATGATTATGAAAATCATGCATGCTGATGATAACAACTTTCTTCACTTGAATTAACTGAAATATATTCCTTGTAAATCATTAATAGTAATACAAGCATTATAAATCTCATAAATCATTATACTTAACTCAAACTCTTTAAATCATGACTTAGAGTGACTCGGTAACTCATGAAACTTGAACTCTTATGGACTTGGGAGTTTCTTATAACCGACATAACTACATCATGTGAGCCACATGGAGTCTATTGTTTTGCCCTCCTAAGGAGAGAACCCCATATTGGCGGGGGTGTCGTACTCTTGCCAAGGAGTACAACCTCAATTTCTTAATCACAATTCTATACTCAGCCTCTGGCCCATAATCATCAATATTAATCCTACGGTGGCACGTAGTTTGGGGGAAATACCACATTTCTTGCTCGGTGCTAAATACTCATCCCAGACTCAGCTCAAAACGCATTAGGAAATCCACCTTAATCAATATCAATTCGTGGGTCCATTATAAATACCAAAACATAAATATATATCTCATCGGTAAATCATATACAACTGTGGATTCCTAACTCGACTCAAAATCAAACAATCTTTCTCAACATCAAGATGTATCAATTCATTTAGTCATGGCAACATCAATAACTTTGAGGAAATATCAAGACTTACTATAACAGCTCGATCTTATGAATCAATATACTCAATAATCCAATTTGTCATAAGGAAGCTTAAAGCTTGACACATGTCTTGAAATCACTTGAAATACCAACTCATGGTAGAACATGAAATTCACAATATTAAGTATCAAGTCATAATTTGGAAGTTGTAAAATAATCATGTATCAAAAACTTCAAGAAAACATCATAAAACTCATTCTTGACTCTCAAGCTCAAATATCAATATATATATATTCAATAATAAAACTTTTCATAGAAAAGCTTAAATCATGACTCTTATCTCAAATCATCCGGAAATTATCATCTCATAATAATAATATTCAACTCATGGCATAAGTTCTCAATTTAAGAAATAAAATGATGAAATAGTCATGTGTATCGATCTTGAATAGCTCAAATATCATAAATTATTAATAAAGTAATTTGGATGTAAACCCACTTTGCAAAATCATGAATTTCAATAGTAGAAATTAAATCTTTGGGCACAAGAACGAAAGAAGTGTTCTTGTTCAAACCCCATATACCTTGATTATGGATTTGAATGAAGAAACTTGTTAAAGACTCCTTTTCCACTTCTTGAGTTAGGGTTCTTGATGCTTTTGACTTGGGTACCTTGAATCTTGAATCAATTTATAAAATCTATGGTTGGATTCTTGATGTTCTTGGAAAATTTAGATTGGATTTTTGCGAGAGAAACTCTATATTCTTGATGAAATGGAAGAAGAATAAAGTTTTCTTCTTTACTTGGATATATATAGAGAGGGTCAAAATGGGTGTAAAAGACCAAAATATCCTTTTAAAAATGCCCTTAATTGCTGAAAAAAATGGTTGACGACATTCGTAATAGGCCGTCAGACCTGTGATAGGCCGTCATGAAATATCGTCACAAAAGGGTCAAATTTTTAATTTTTTGCCTAAGGCTGACGACGTTGTCAGAAATGTCATCAGAAATGCGTCAGAAACGTGACAACCCGTCAGAACCGTCGTCACCATTTTCCAGCTTGACCATGTTGGAGTAAAATGGGCATAACTCTTTACTCCGATATTTGATTTTGAAAAAATCGGTATCGTTGGAAAGATAATTTAATTATATATCTTTTGATAGGTCATGAGATCAAAAATTCCAAGTATAATGGGAGATATGCTCATTTGAAGTTGACTATACTAATATCCTTCCCAAGAACTCAATCGCTAAGGAATGTTTTCATTCGCCCAATCGTTCAAACATATTTAAGGCCTTAATACACACTATACTTGATTATAAAACAATCAAAAAACTATAATTTATTTCTCAAGAGATTGATTCATGGTTGCACTATTGGTTAGAGTCTCGGGAAATTACAAAATGGCTCTAACTTCCTCACCGGGTGTCTGATTCGAGTGAATCTTATGTCGATGGAAATCTTATCCAATTATCCACATGATTAAGAGTAGAATTTAGGGAAATACAACATAAGATAAATAACAATCAATTTGGAAGTCATTCATATTCACTCAAAAGATGGATTTAGGCTTAAGAAACGATCGGGGTATTACACTTATACTGCAAGTGTTAATTTTTTTAAAAAAATTATGAGATATTATTGCCGCATAATAACGAATTTGATTATCAATTCAAAGAAGTGTTTCAACGACACCATTATTGTCGAGAATCACCAACCTTATTATCATAATATACTTTTTGAAAATTTTTATAATGTATCTATTTAGCTGGCCACAATTTTTACAATATACAAAAATGTTTAAAACATTATGGCCACTATAGTATTCACTTGAAATACAACCAGATGAATGTATTTTGCATATCAGGATAATAACCTTTTCTCTTTACTCAGTCATAGACTAGTAATTAAATTATGACGAAACAATAACATCAATTTTTTCTAAATAACCACGCTATCTCGCTAAGGAGAAAAAAAAAGAATGATATACACATAGACTAAGAAAACAAACAACCGGGCTTTAATGCAAATGAAGAATCTTATTAAACACACAGTTTGAAGGATCATTGAGTTTGTTTTACTAGTCTAACAGTGTAATCACATATATATATAAACACAAACTACATTGAAATATCCATAATCTATAATCGCATACCTGTTACAGAAGTTCGTTTTAGATTTTGGAAAGAATCTTCAAAGAAACTTTTGTAAAAACTTGAGAGAGAAGAAGGAGAGAAAACTTTTTGCATTTTTTTAGAGAGGGAGAAAAAATAATACAAACACGATCATGTAGATGGACTTATGAGGGTGTAAGTTGGACTCGAGACTTGGTGTGAGAAAGAGAAGTTCAAAGGAGCACCAAAATGCACCCAAAACCATCTAAATACTACAAGATACTACATTAGAGGGGCGCCCCTTTACTAAGGGGCCTTTTGGTCTTTTTAGCTTCTATTTGTAATACACTATATAAAGAACATTGTAGGATTTTCTTTCATTAGATTTGATGAATATTGAAGTTGTAACACTTAGACATTTCTCTTGTGAGAAAGGCCCTCCTTGGCCAAAAATTGTAACTCGGTTTCAACTTGAGTATAAAATCACTTGTGTTGGATTCATGGCTTGGAACGTTGGGTGCTGGATAGATTGAGGTCCCTCTTGTGTCCACCAAAGAGTGTAGGTGTTCATATTACATGTTTTAAGGGTCGTTACAATTGATACATCTTTGGGTTCTTAGTGTATGTAGTATTGTATGTCACACTATCTATCATTTTCTTTCTTGTAATCGTGTACCCGTTTGTATTTTTGTTGATGTAAGTCATGTGTTGTTATTTTTCATGTTGTTATTGTTCATCTTTTCTTCATATTGTGTTGTTAATCTTAGTTTGTGGTGGTTGATTTGGTGTCTAATACACCTTTGTTATTTTGTTTCTTGGTGTTATTATTGAATCCGAGAGTGGTCTCCAAAAGGTCCTTGGTTCCTTGTGAATTATGGACTGCTTTGGAGTATGTTTTTGTTCCTTCCTTGTTCATATCGTATCATTTGGTATCAGAGCTAAGGCTGATTTTTCTCCCACAAAATCAATCTTCAGCTCATAAACTTAAAAATAAAAAAAATATTGAAAACTGAAAATTTCAGAAAAATAGCAATTTGTCCGTGTTTGTGTTTTTGGTCGAAATTGTATTCTTATTGTGTTTGGCCAAGATTTTTTGTCTAGATCTAGGTGTGTTTTTCTTTTCTTAGTTTTTTCTAAATGTTAATTTTGGATTCACTAACACCCTTGAGTCTAGATCCAAGTTGAGCTTGAGTATTTTTGTTGTTATTGTTGTTACAATTTTAAGAACTATTGGTTGTTGTTGTGGATACAAAATATTGAAGGTGTTGGATTGAACTTGAGTTATTGATATTGTGTTGTGGGTTATAAGCTTGAAAAGGTGTGTTTTGATTCTTGGAGGTTCACGTGAGGTTTGGTTTTCAAACTTCTTTTGAAGGTTCTTATTGTTCTAGACCAATCTCCATGTCTAGTTGCAAGAAGACTCTTCAATAGTGTTTTTCTGATTCAAAAACCAAGTGTAAAGAAGTGAAGTCTTTGTTAGTCTTTAAAACAAATCTCAAATACCTACCAAAAGGGAAGGGGGACAAAAGATCTACCAAAAAGACTAGTTTCCAAAAGAGAGAAAGACCATATTCCTAGGTGTACAAAAGAGGAAAAGTCCACCAACCCTCCAAAAAAAAGTCTTGCCTAAAAGGTGTAAGACAAGTCAAACCTTTTTGAAAGGTGAAAAGGGCTCCAATTTTATTGTTTTCTTCTACTCGGGCGGCCATACCACCTCAAGAACCAAAATTCAACCCAAAATTTCAAAGTTGGAAAAAATAAGAACCTTTCAAAATTCACAACCAATTCTAAACCACCACATCTCCAAATTCCGTACAATAACAAAAAAATTTGGCTCAAAATCTTGGATTCTTAGTTTTATTTTGTTGTTTCTTAGTTGCATTTGTTGATTCTAATACTAATTGACAAACTAGTAATCTCCTACTAGATTGTAAGTTAGTTGTAGAGTTTGTTTGTTCGTGTTAGCATTTGTTGTGTATTTTTATCATTTTGAATTCATTGTTAGTTCTTGACCCAAGTCCTACAAGATTTTGTTTGAGTTTTAAACCAAAATATATTCTGGACAAGAGTAGACTCTACCCTCAACTCCTCACGGTTCCTTAGCCGACTTATAACACGAGTGAAGCTATATGTGAGATAATTAAAGAGTGAGAGTGTGGTGAGGCTATTTTATGCTAACTAGTTTGTTTTGTTGTTTGTTGTTTGTTGTTTTTTGTTGTCTTTTCTTTTAGGTACCATGGCTGCCAATAATTTCAATGCCATGTGTGATCGCCTCCATGAACATTGTGAAGATATCAAATGACACATTGAAGAGATACGCCAATTGATACCAAAACTTTTCCCATAAAATCCAACTCTTCTTGTCCAAACACCTTGTGATTAGAGCTTCCCAAAGGAAGAGGTGTGCTTCCCTGATCCACACCAAGGTAAACACCGTAGCTCATATGATTTACAAGGTAAAATGTTACTTCCTACATTACCATAAATGTTGAATGTTGTGATGTGGCTAGTAATAGCCAAAAGGATGCAGTTTTGGTTTTGCCTCTTAGAAACTTGATAGTGAACGTAAATAGAGTGAGCTTTCTTGTCCCAAATCTACTCACGGGTTATAACTTTCTCTCTTTAGGTACAATTTCTTATTTGAAGATAGTTTAATCTCTCCTAATGAACCTAGTGGTTCAAGTGATGTCGACAACATAGCTTGCCTTGGAGGCTATAGCCTATATGCCAACCCACTATGGTGTGACAACATTCCTCCTCAAGATGGAAATCTCTTCTTGGAATATGAGAGTACTCTTAAAGGTAGAGAATATGTAGTCTCGAAAAGGAATAGTCAATCGGGTGAAGATGACCTTGAATTACTTGAATGTTTAGGGAACCCGAAATGTGACTTTTCTTGTGAAAATGGTTTTGGTCGTAATCCCTTGGCTGTCTGTGGTGGTTTGAAGCTAAATCTGTATCATCCTTTTGAAAGGTAGTATGACCAAAACCCATGTCTATGGCTACTTCTCCCAGTTGATCCCGATTCCATCATAGGGTACGGTAGAAGTAGTCTCGTCCCATGCTCATCATCTCTTGATGCTCATCATAGCCACTTCTTTTGTGATATTTGTACTAAGCTTTTCATGTTTAATACAAAGAACCCGTGTATATACTTCAAGTTTATTCCACCTCGGCATGGCATGTTGATGTGTTTATTTTGCTAACCCTAAACCTCATATCATGAGGATGTGTGCTTGTTTGTCTTCTCTCGATTTTGGAAAGTACGGATTTGAGGTCGAATCCTTTTCAAAAAGGGGAGGATGATATAAGCATGATCACGTAGATAAACTTATGAGGGTATAAGTTGGACCCGAGACTTGATGTGAGCAAGCGAAGTACAAAGGAGCACCAAAATGCACCCAAAATCGTTCAAACACTACAAGATACTACACTAGAGGGGCGCCCCTTTACGAAGGGGCCTTTTGGTATTTTAAGATTCTATTTGTAATACACTATATAAATAATATTTTAGGGTTTTCTTTCATTAGATTTTGATGAATATTGAAGTTGTAACACTTAGAACATTTCTCTTGTAAGAAAGGCCCTCTTTGGCCGAAAATTATAACTTGGTTTCAACTTGAGTGTGGAATCACTTGTGTTGGATTCATAGCTTGGAACGTTAGGTGCTTGAAGGATTGAGGTCCCTCTTGTGTGCACTGATGAGTGTAGGTGTTCAAATTACATGTTTTAAGGGTCCTTAGACTTAATACATCTTTGGGTTCTTAGTGTATGTAGTATTGTTTGTCACACTATCTATCCTTTCCTTTCTTATAATCGTGTACCCGTTTGTGTTCTTATTAATATAAGTCGTGTGTTGTTGTTCTTCATGTTGTTATTGTTCATCTTATCTTCATATTGAGTTGTTAATCTTAGTTTGTGGGTGGTTGATTGGGTGTCTAATACATCTTTGTTATTTCGTGTCTTGGTGTTATTATTGAATCCAAGAGTGGTCTCCAAAAGGTCTTCAGTTCCTTGTGAATTGTGGACTGTTTAGGAGTGTGTTTTTGTTCCTTCCTTGTTCGTATCGTATAAAAAAATGTCATTTCTCTTTAAAAGAAAATCTTTTATAAACTCAAAGGGACGCAACTATTTAAATAGTTGTGTCTTTTTTTTTCTTTTTTAAATTTAAATATATAACTAGTTATATTTATTTCTTTATTATATGAACGAAAAAGGGCCAAAAATGCCCTTAATCTATGAGATATGGTTCATAAATACCCTCCATCCACCTATGGGCCCAAAAATACACTTAAGGTTTATTTTTTGGACCAAACATACCCTTTAAACTAAATGAAGAAATTCACTTCAATTTTTGACTCCTTAAAATAGCATGTGTTATTTTCTTACTGGTCACTCATTTTAAAAGGAGATCAATGTCTTCCAGACCAGCTGAGAACTGATTTTGGTGCTACCATTGGTCTCTGTCCTTCACCTCCAGTTCATAAATTCAAATCTGCAGAAGCAGAACACATTAGTCTTATCTCCTTTAGTATGTGTAGTAAAACTCCTCTAAAATCTTCATAGAAAAGTTAAACCTTTTCGCGAATGTAGTTCAGACACTTTTCACATCAATCAAATGTTGAGTTTGCAAACTAAAATTTTAGAAAATTTCAAATAAATGCCATTTGAGTTAAGATAAGGTTGATATTCCAGAACTAGTGATATAGGAAGATATTGTTAAAGACAAAATTCCAGCAATTCATGTGTTTTTTTCTTTTTTGCTTTATCCTTAACTAATACTGTTCTATACGTTTTCCTCAATTGTTTGGTACTTTCTTTATGTTATTATTTTCTTTTTGACAGATAGGACGATTATAATTGCATTCATATCCAACTTCTTATGTGTAGACATGGCTTCAGAAATTTCACTTCATCGTACTTTCTCCACTCAGAAGCAAATGTCACTACGAAATTTAGCAGTTACAAATTAAAGTGAGAATACTTATCACATGACTATAGTTAGATAATAAATGTGAATGAAATAACATATCTTGAAAGTTCGGTATAAATATTAGGTGAAGATAGTTTTTTTTTTTCTGTTTTATGAATCACATGTTTTAAAGATTTGAGAAGAAGATCGACAGAATGCTGTTAGTAAGTGAAAGATACGAACTTGAGCCCTTGAAGAGGTTTGTTAGCTGTGACATAAGATTTCTCTCCACAAGATTTCTTGCCAAAAAGAAGAAAGAATAAATCTTCTCGGTATGCTCATCGAATTTCCATGTTTCTCTTCATGGTTCTTTACCACTTGAATTAATTAAAAATAAGTTACCATCATCTCCAACAAAGCTACCAATATGGGAATTCTGCACAAACTTGGGTCGTTTCTCCATAAACTATCAGTAAAACATGCCACTTAGAGTTTTAAAGTGAGTGACCAGTAGAAAAATGACATGTGGCGTTTTAGAAGTTTAACGTTGAAGTGGATTTCCTCCGTCAGTTTGAGGGGTATGTTTGGCCCCACAAAAAAACTTTAAAGGGTATTTTTGGACTCAGTTTGACCCAGATGGGTGATCCGCTCCAATTTTCTTCAACTATAAATTTAAGGTAAAATATCTATTATAAATAAAAGTAGTTGTGGGTTTAGTTTTTTTCTATTCATTATTATTATTATTATTCTAAATTATTTTATTTTTATGATGGAGGAATAATACATGATTCCAACCTTTATATTTATTCAAAAAAAAAAAGTCTTAATAACACGAAGGAGGACGTAAAACTTATCCTATAAAGCACCATGAAAATTGGCTATAACTAAATTCATGTACAATTGTTCACAAAAATATCAAGCATATTTAGAGATGTAAGACCAGATCCTTGAGAGTTTTTTAATACTAATAGGACATGTTATGCACAAAGGAGACATACGAAGCAGAAGGTTATCCAGTGATATTGATTATATCACATATTTGTTTTTCTCTTGTCTGGATTTGAGATTAGACATTATTCCATCAATTTCAAACTTCATTGAGACTTAAATATTAAGAGAAATTAAAACAACCTCATATAATATAGACAAAGTCTTAGTGGGCATTTGACAATGAAAATTTAAAAAAAATATATGAAATTAAAATTGAAGTTGTATTTGGTTATAAATTTGAGTTATTTTTTAAATTTTTGAGAGAAGTGCGTTGAAAGAAAGTGAAAACATGTATCCACTTGTTTTCACTTTTTCAAATATAACTTAGAAATGTATTTGAAATTTTTATGACCAAACACTATTTTTAGAAAAAAGTGAATTTAAAAAAAAAGTGAAAAATACTAATGACCAAACAGGACTAGTATCTTCTCCCAAATTTGTAAGAATATCATGGTATCATCTTTAAGGGTAGGGAAAAGGCATCGTTTCCACCCCAAACTATAGTTGAAAAGTCGAATCCACACCTAAACTATATAAGTGACCTATTACATACCTTAACTATAAAAAGTGATACTTTTTACACCCTATAAAACATTACACCACTTGCATGTGGTGTGGTGTTTTACACACACTGCCACGTCAGCACCACGTCAGCATAATCCGAAAAAATAAGGAAAAAGACATCGTTTTCACCCCAAACTATAGTCAAAAGTCGAATCCATACCTAAACTATAAAAGTGACCTATTACACACCTTAACTATAAAAAAGTGATACTTTTTACACCCTGTCAGGCATTACACCACTTATGTGGTGTTTTACACGCGCTGCCATGTCAGCATAATCCGAAAAAATAATAAATTTATTATTTTCACAATTTTTTCTTTTTTCTTTTTAATTTAATTTTTTTCCTTCTTCTTCAATGTCTAAAACCTCCATTGTTGTCAATGTCCAAAACCTCCATTACCTCCATTACACCATATTCACCACCATAAACTTTATCCCACCAACAAAATTACCATAACAATTAATTTCTTCTAACATTGTTCTTCATCCATAACCCATCATCTTTTCTTTAAAAAAAAAATTCTCAGCTATAATGGCCATTATTGTTTCAAAAAATGATCACTCGACTGTTGACCTCTGTGTTTTAAATGGTACTGACCAACACATTTCCATACTTTTTCTATTTGTTTTTCATCTATAATTTAAAAATAAAACTAATATGGTAGCAAGCTACATTTTTTGATGGATTAATAATTAACAAAAAGAGAGGAGAAAGTTGACGATGAATCCGACTTTTTCGATGAGAATTCACCGAAAAACATCCTTGCTACAAAATTTTATATATATATTTTTTAAATTTGGTTTTATCCGTTTAAACATCAAATACAATTTGATTTTGTTCATTGTGAAATTGACATTGATTCGATGAAGGTGGAGGATGAATTGTGTTATTTAGGGATGGGATTGGAATTTGAAGGTGACGTGATGAAAAAACTATGTAGGTTAGGGTGGGGGTGATGAAGAAGAAGATGGTTTGGGGTTGGGGTTGGAGTTTTGGGGTGGGGGTGATGAAGAAGATGATGGTTTAGAGGTATGGGTGATGAAGAAGATTATTGTTTAGGGGTGGGGGTGGGGAGGTGGATGCTGGGGGTTGGGGGAGGAGTATTTTAATTTTTTTTAAAAAAAATTTGCATTAATTTTTAATTTAAACATGTCAATTTTTATTTAAATAATTATGTATGTTTCGCGTCAGATCTAGGGAGCAAAAAGTATCACTTTTTTATAGTTAAGGTGTGTAATAGGTCACTTATATAGTTTAGGTATGGATTCGACTTTTTCACGATAGTTTGGGGTGAAAACGACGCCTTTTTTCTTGATGTTTTTAGCCTTTTACTTTTGTTATTTAATAGGCTGGACGCGCCTAAAATAAGTGTAACATACGCGCCTTAGAATGGGGGTCGCGGGGAGGTAATAATATTACTTTTATATAGTTAAGGTGTGTAATAGGTCACTTATATAGTTTAGGTGTGGCTTTGACTTTTCTTGTATAGTATGGGATGGAAATGATGCCTTTTCCCTTAAGGGTATAACAAAAGTTGAAGTTTCTATTCTTGATCGGGGCCATAATATGCCTTATGACTTGAATAAGTTGCTAGGGATTTTTTTTAGAAAAAGTATAGAGAATAACAAACTTAAGTTCATAATTAAGTTATTAATATTATTATTTTATATAGAAAAAATAGGAATACTTTGACAAAATTCATATTTAATGCGCTTTTTTTTATAATTTTTTTTTTTAATTTTCATCTCATTACTTTACCTATTCTATCTCATATAATTTAGCATTCAACTTCAACACATATTCAAATGATTTCTATTTTCATATTTATTTGTTATTTTTCTTTTACTCTTCATTTGATTTCATCTAATTTCTTCAATTTCAATTATGTTCCAATCATATCTAAACATCACCAGAGTTGTCATCCCTTATTACTGATTTGACATAGAAATTATTATTAGTTTGTGGTTGTTTATCGGAATTTGTGGGTTGCTATCTATCGAAGTTGGAGGCGTTTCTATTGAAGTTGAAGCTTGTTGGTGGGTTGGATTTTACCACAAAAGATAAAAAAAATTTGATCGAGGCTCGAAACTTCATCGTTAATGACGGGTCTCAAAAAAAAGAGGATGATAAAGAAATAAATTATTGTGGTGGTAGAGGTTATTGAAAAAATAGGGGAAGGGGAAGGTTGCAGACTGTTTAGTGATGTTATATATGTATTTGATGTCAATAAAATCTGAATTTGCAGTTGTATGTGTATTTCATAACAAATGAATGAATTTGTCTATGTATTTCAACGAATGATGACAGTGTTTTTAATAGGTCTACGTATTGTATATATATGTTTGATGTCAATAAAGTTTGAATTTGCAGTTGTATATATATTTCATAACAAATAAATGAATTTGTATATGTATTTCAAAAAATGATGACAGTATTTTTAATGGGTCTATGTATTGTATTCGTATTTTATGTCATAAAAACAACTATATATTTTCTATGTGTTATTAAATGATACAGTTTTATACAACTTGAATCATATAGATACAAATGATACTTGTTTATATATACAAATACAAATATAAATAATTTATATAAAGTGTATTATTTGTTATAAAAACATATATAATATAAAATACAAAAAAACAAAAATATAAAATAAATGCGAGAGATGCGAAAATATAAAATAAAAAAAAATAATAAAGAAAACAGGAAGAGAAAGAGAAACTAGAGAAAGAAAGAGAGAAAATCAAGGATAAAATTTTTTGATATTTACTTTGTAATACTTCTATTTTAAAATAAAATCTTCAATTAATTGATATAAATGATTTAAGGGAGTTGAAACTAATGTTTCTTTTTTGAGGAGGTGGAAGATCACATTTTTTTTCTCAACCGATACACAAAATTCGGGACATTTACTAGTTTGTATATGTATTTTAACATAAAAAAAAGTCCTTGAATCCAAACAAGTTGTTATTTTGGGTAATTAGAAACTTATTGCTATAGCTATGTTGGTTAAAAAATCAAGTTTGCTATTTATAAACTCTTCTCCTTTTTTTTACCTCTCTTAATAAATTTATTATAATTATAGAATCTGATTGAGCCATAACATTCTAAGGCTTTGTCGAGACATATATAGATGCCCCTAGACATAGCCTTAGCTTCTGCAAAATTACTGTTGTGCTCACCATAAAATTCAGTAAATGCATTGATCATAGCACTATTTAGTTTCTAATAATACCATCCTTTTTACCAGAGTCTTGGTTTTTTTATTATAACCATCCAATAAGTTTAACCCACTCATGATAAGATTTTTGCCAAAAAATAAATCTTGGAATAAATAACAAAATTCAATTGTTCCACGGTTCTACACCCTTCATGCCATAAAAGTAGTAGTTGTATGACATGAAATTGATAATTTAAAAATCATTCTTAAACTTAATCACTTGCTGGATAATGAGCCATGATGTCATTTTAAAGTTATCAAATATGGTCGAGCACTTAAATTTAAATTTCACTAACAAATAATTATTGGAAAGTATCAAATGTTTGTCTTATGAACTTCATTCTCGCCTTTATGCATCCTCCATTTCATAGCTTTTTGTCTAACATGATCCCGAGTCAAATTGACCTTTCATTAAGGAGTTGTAAGGTAGTCACTTCTCTATGAATAGTATAATTGTTGTATGTAAAAGATAACTTCACATCAAATTTTTTACTGCTATATGTGTTATCTTATCTGATAATGATCCCAATCAGATAAATAGAATTGATATCCGAAATGTGAAATTAACAAACACAATTTGAAGATAGAGAAATAGATTAGCAAGAAGGATAAGAATAAATGAAAGAAAGGCCTAAATGAATTCACAAATAGACAGAACTCAATCAAATACATGAAAAATCAAATTAAATTTACAGTGTGATAACTCAATGATCAATCAAGCGAGAAAGATAATAAAAATAATTCAGAAATCCACCTTAATTACTCGATCTAAGCTAACAATTGGAATTGAACCTAATCACTATCTTAACCTAGAGTAATTTAATATCAAGTCTATTCAAGACAATTCAATCATCCAAAATTTCCCTTAAAAATGATTAGAAAAATGTCTATATAATTTTACCCTTAATAAAGAAAGAATCTTGCTTGATTGTCTTCTTTCGTGAATTCATGAAACAACATGGTTCCTTTGACTTCAAGTCTTCATTCAAAGTTATCTTTCAAACACAGTATTGCTTATGAGGGAGCTCCTTCCAAGCGTGCATGAACCTCAAGCCTTCCAAATAAGCGATCACCAAGCTTTCAAAGTAGTGGATTGATGTCAAGTCCACCAACTCCTTAGCTCTATTCATGTAGAAGTCTTTGAAGGATTGAAAGTTGAAATCCTTTGAGGGTGTGGCTTGAAATCCCTTTAGATTTGCTTAGTGCAATTGAATCTATGTTAGAATGACTGGATTTTCATTGTTGATTTAGAACTTTCTTTACTTTGATGTTCATATTAAGTCACTCATTTGTGAATTCAAATTGAGTTCTCTTTCATTAAATTCAAGTATCTTTATCCATTGATTTAATTATTGTTCAATTAAGCCTTTCTTTTTTCTATTTTTCATCTCCATTTCTTCTATTCTCATCTCGATTTCTTATCTATTCTTATTTTGTGTTGTTGAATTTCATATTTTCAATATCAATTTTAGTGGTATCGTCATCATTGTCTAAAAAAATCCTTAACATAAAAATTTTGAAGAAATTAAGAATCGGAAATAAAAAAATTGAAAAGATAAAATTTTGTTTTCACCTACAAGTTGGGCATATAAAAAAATCATTAATCTACATGCACCGAAAGAAATTATAAAGTGATTTGACATGGGCATAGCATATTCTTTGAGTATTCTGACGATTGTGAATTACTTCATATAAATAAAATAATAAAACTTCATATATCAATACAAAGATTGAATATAATTTTTACAGTAAGATTATTATTAAGATTTTGTTCCTCGCCAATAAAAAGACACAAAAATGATACTATTATATTTTCGAATACCCCTGAAAATTATTGGAATGGAATTATTTTATTCTAATGAATGTAATTCATAAATAATTAATTATGTATATATAGGTTATCTATCTGAATTACATAAAATTTGATCTCAAACAAGTTGCCTTTCTACATGTGAAATGCAATGACTTGACTTTTGGTGTTTTTTGTGAATTATTTGTTTCTTTATAATTTGCTTCTCCGTGGTTGTTTTATCATATTTGGGGGTGTGAGGATGATTGGCACGATTCCTAATGCATTTTGATGTGATTTGTGGGAGTTTGTAGTTTTTGAAGATTAAAAAGACCTTATAGTTGACTTCGATTAATATTTATTGGTATATGCATCAAATGGAAAAACGGATGGCGCCGACAGATTCGGAACGTCAATTTTAGGTTGATTATATGATTGGTGTGGTTTTACGACTTTAGTATCTCATTTCAACCCTCGGTTCGAAAAGTTATGAAATTAGGTTTCAGAGGTCAATTTCATGAAAATAATTTTTTTTTCAAAAATATGATACCGCCATTGAGTTTGGAGCATTGAATTTAGTATGGTAACATAGTTCATTTGTATTCTTGGTATTTTGAATAAATCTCGAGGGGTTCGCGGAGACTTGAAATTTTTCAAGTCACTAACAGATGCATTTCAGCTGGTGTGACCGCTAAAGCGGCCCTTTATGTGCTTTAGCGGAGTTTGCATTAGCAGAGGCGGCTTTAACAGCCATATGACACTTAAGCAGCCCTGCCAGGTAGCGAGTGTTGCTTTAGCGGCAAGCTAGCCGCTAAAGCGCTAGCCATTTTAGCGTTGTTTTACCGCTTAAGCGGCCTGGCATTAGTGTGCATACACCTTTAGAGGCGCTTGGGAACTTTAGCGTTGACTGCTAAAGCAGTCCAGGACCCGCTTTAGCGTCACTTGGGATATATAAATGCCCCCATTCTTTCTTTTTCACTATTTTGAGACTTGGATCTTGGGTTTTAGAATTTTTGGGTAATTTTTTCCATATTCAAGCTTGGGTAAGCTTCAAATCCTTATTTCAATTCTTTTTCTTTGATTCTTGTTATCTAAAACTTGTTAAATCTCAATTTCAGACATGAAATTTTGGGGATTTAGCCCGAAAAGTTTAAATTAGTATTTCTTCGATTTAAACCCTAATTTCATTTGGTTTTCACTTGTGTTCTCTTCTATGTATTTATTTAATCATGGATAATATATTTATGAAATAAAATTTTGGTTTTTTCCTTCATTTTTTCGAAAATTCATTTTGGAGTTTGTTTTGACCCTGACTAAAAAATAGGCAATATAGGTATTGTTGGCTTTCTTTTAATGTCTAGATTCAATATTTGTATATTTTAGTTGATTTTAAGGCCATGTTGAAGGCTTTTTGGATTGGGTTTTCTTCATCGAGGTAGGTTATGGCTTAACTTTCTTCAGACTAGGGGGTAGGTTATGACTTAACTTTCTTCAGACTGGATTGGGTAGTTAATATTGATATACAAGCATGTTATGGGTGTGAGAACTAATCATATAAGTAGCTTTGTTACTGTTTTGTGCCCGTATTAGGGCCTATATTATTTTTATTCGGTGGTTTAGAGATATTATTTCCTATGTGTGATTGTGTGAAGTCTTATATGATGTTGTTGGCCTGGTATTTATGTAATTGGTTGTTTTCTTCCTGGTCGAAATTATCTATATTGGGATTTATGTGGAATCAATGGTACATTATGGTATATCTTACTCTATTCGGTACATAAATAATGTTGGATCATGGATGATTGGCTTATTGAGTCAATTTTGGCTCACGTGCTTGGTATATTGGTTGTAATTGAAAATTCTCATTCCAGTTGATTGAGAGAATTACATCCTCATATCATATACATTCATGAAATATTGGTATCACCGTGGAAATACTAGCTTTATGACAGAAAATGTGACATCTTTAAAAATAGTTCTACTGATGTATATGTCGGAGAAGTATGGATATTGGATTCGTATTGATTATTGGACTGTATATAGGTTGACTAACCCCACATGGGTCCTACCTTGGAGGCACAACCTAGTAGGTGTACATGGAGGTTGTGCGATAACCTTGTGCATCATCATCATCGTCATTATGTTCGTTGCATTTCATACATTATGTATATTCTTTATTATATTCTCGGGCTTGATTTGATATGTATCTATTTGTGTTTCCTTCTCGTAGTTATGTTATGTATATGTGTATATTTTAGAATTGTTAGTAGACATAGTGTGGGATACCATTTGGGATATTTTTTTATTACAAGTGACGTGTCCATAGTGTATATTTTATATACTTTATTTTCTACCTTACTCGGTCGGCCTATGAGACCTACTAAGTACAAGTGGGCCATTCTCATTTCTACTGTGCCCTTTCAGTGTAGATCCAGGTATGAGTATGCCACATAGTGGATGATTTTGGGTGGTTCTTGGAGTATTTTTGAGGTATCTCACAGTCCATGCTTCCAGGGTTGATCTACTACCTCTTCTTATCTAGTATAAGTCTTGTTTTGTATTCTAAGATAGATTATATTCCTTTTTAGTCTTTAGTTGTATATGTTGACTTTAAGATATACTTAGTTGGTTCTTACACTGTGACACTGAATTTTGGGGTGACTTATGGATTTGATGTTGTGTACTTTTTTCCATTATTATCATATAAGCATGGTTCAGCTTTGTTCCAGAACCCTTACCTTGGAAATTGGATGTTGTTTTCTTTTTTCGTATCAGTTTGAGTGATTGACTTACTTGTCAAGGCTTGTAGTGACAAATGTCATCATGACCCTTAGTTTATGGATCATGATAAATTAGTATCAGAGCAGTCAGGTTCATTGGTTTTATCAGTATGAGAACAAAATATCTAGTAGAGTCTCGCAAATCAATATGTAGACATTCAGATCTATCTTTGAGAGGATATAATATATCTTTAGGAAAATTCCCTTATTTTATTTATTCTCGTATGGATACTTCCATATCTTGTATTTTAAATTGAGTTTCACTATCTTCTATGCAGAAGGTGAGGACTAGATCTCGTGAGGCTAGAGATACGGAGCCATCATTCAAAGAGAGCCTAGTCTATAGGGTGAATTGCGGGTCGTGGGATGGCTCAAGGGTATGATTAGGGGACTCTACCCTGATCTTGAGGTTAAGCCTGTTGGGATATGGGCCCCACCCCATTCCTACAATGTTCTTATACCCAGTCTTAAAGAGGTTCTTGATTCATCTACTGACGCGTTTGGAGGGTACTCCTTTGAGTACACCTAGTGTTCCTCCAGCTTCGAGTATTGTACCTTCAGCATTTCTAGAGTTTGCCTATGGTGTATCTTCAGTTTTGAGAATGGATCCTCCAGTGGTGCCGACATCTGCTTATGGTACTTCACATACTCTGAGTGTTGTTCCCTCTTCAGTGCTGATATCCAATTATGGTATTTCAAGATCAGGGTTTCAACCTTCATCTGTGTTATCTCCTTAGGTGGGATCTCAACCAACTAGATTTTCTATGCCTCCTATTATTGCAAGTACAGTTATGTCTTCTGAGGATCAAAATAGGTTTGAAAGGTTCACTAATTTGGGTCCCCCCAGGTTCGGTGGGGCTATGGGCGAGCATGCCTAAGAATTCCTGAGTGATTATAGGCAGAAGTTTCATAATCTTGGATCGCTTGAGTTGCATAGGGTTGCTTAGTGTAACGAACTGGAAATATACCCTGGTTGCCACACGGTGCTTACGGTCCCAAAAGACCACAAGCTAACCCATAAACTGGTACTTGTTGTGAGCACTGAATAATAGTAACAAAATACACATATGCAGAATAACTGAATACGCCTTAAGGTTTTAAATACTGAGAACTTTGCTGAATCATAAGTCTGAAAACAATTGTCTAAAAACTGATAATCTAACTGACTGTCTAAAAGTATCTGAAAACAATACTGAGAAAACTGATACTAACAAATGGTAAACTGACTAATTGTCTAAAATAGTTTGAAAAACTTCTAACTGACTGGGGAGTTGATGGGAAAAGCCCCTAACTAACTCTGACTGACTACTTAGCTGATATATTGAGATAAACATAAACGGCCCTCGATATATAAGGACTCACCACTGCTACTGTTGTAGATGCACTGGAATGTCTAAGCACGGTCGGGAACCTGAGCGTTCAAATCTATAATATAAGACATCACAGCGCAAGAAATGAGTATGCGGTCAGTACTTTGAACATACTGGTATATGAGATGAGGTTAGGCTGAAATGTACAGGTTATATGCATGAGATAATAACTGATGGAATAACATGAGATAACTGAGTATGAACACATAAATGCTATAAAATCTGAGAATGCATGAGCAAGCATAAAATATAATTCTGATATAGTCTGTAAACTGAAATACTGAATATTGATAGATATATTTTATGGTCAAGCAAACCTAAAACTGAGCTCTGTACTAAATACTGAATTGAGACTGTGGGAGGAATCATCTAACCAACATGCCCCATTCTAAGCTGATTGGGGTTCAACCTATGACCCCAGTTGGAAGGGTGTCAGTACCGTACCATGGGTACTAACAATGTCGGTGTGGATCCACTAAGCTACTGAAGAACCAAGGTATCAAGACTAAACTGATGGGTGATCCCTGGGCGGAGTCAACCCTAAACTGAAGGGTGACCGATAGGAGGTAGTCAAGCCTAAAATGACGGGCGACTCCTCATAACCCACACTGGTTACGTGGTTCTAGAATACAAGGACTGCTACTAATTACTTTTCCTAACTAACGGGAAATTCTCCATCCTGCATTCACTCAGTGCTAAATCCTACTCCCAACTGAAAGACACTGATTACTGGACTGAACTAAGTTTAACTGAATATGAAAACTGACTAACTGATAGTGCCTTTACATGTCTGAAGACATTTTAAAAATACTAAGACTAAGTAAACAACTAAGTTTTTGGGTATTCACAACCCCCAGGACTGGATAGCAATAATAATAGAAACACATGAATACCTTTAGAAATGACCATAATAGGGATCATTGTTCAAAACCATCTAGCTCTTAGACATTTCATCAAACATATGGGGATTATATATTGAAGCATGTGCATAGTTTAAAATATATAATAATCATATGTCTACAATAATAATCCATAAATTAGGGATTTAACATGAAAACATCATCATTCAAACGTGTCAAGGACAATTTCCAATGAAAATACATGGCAAACATAATTTGAAATCAAAGTTCATAATAGCTTCATGTAGATAATTCATAACACATGTCAAAATCATGACGTTAAACTTGAAAATGGATTCTTGGACTCCATGGGTGAAAAGGACCCATAAATGAACATCACACATACCTTAATTGAAGAATTAGTGAAAGTTCATGGTGGTTTCTTAATGACTAAGCTTGAATCCCTTGATTCTTTTGAAGAGGCTAGGGTTTGTTTCTTGAGAGATGAGGCTTTCTTTTGAGAAGATTTTGTGAATAAGATAGCAAATTATGCTTTTAGAACCCTAAATTCCATGTTATGGACCAAATGGGTGAAGGGAAAAGACCCAATTGCCCTTGAAAAAATGGAATCAAAATCTAGAAAATAAGGGGGTGTGATGGAGCACGCACTGCAGGCTCTGGTCCGCCAAACTAGACCACGCATCGTGGGATCTACCGCGAGCACTCCTACCAGTAGACTAGGGTGCGCAAAGCGGGCTTATCCCAGTGGTGCTACTTTTTTGGAAGTCCAAACACACCCTTACGATGGTCCAAAAAATCCAAAACTCACCTGACACGTACTATCGACAACCCCAATCATGAATCAACTTAAAATTAACTTTCTGAGCTTGGGAAGGTCAAATAAAATCATTGAAGTTTAGGGGCTTTTAGAAATGACTAAGTCCTAACACTTCGTGAAGTTGTTGAAGTCTTGGACCCTTTTTAAATGTAATAGTAAGTGGAAATGAGCTAGGATCTTATGGGGTCTTACAATATCTCCCCCTTGGGAACATTCATCCTCGAATAAGACTGATTAAGCTGGGAATATTAAGGAGCTGAGATTACATACTGAATATGCATAACTGAAAACATAAGTGTATAACTGAGTCTGAAACATGATGAATGAATGAACTAATTAATGCACATGCATTGACATGAGAATGGTTTATAAGGATGAAATAAAAATGAGAGAGGCAATTATAAGTAACCACTACCTTAGGCTAGATCTAGTTTTATGAAGAAAAGTTGAGAAGTTTAGTACATGAAAACTCAAGGTATTACAATATCTCCCCTTTGGGATAGTTCATCCCCCGAATGATACTAACTTGGCTGAAATACTAAGGAAAGACTGAGGTGATGCATGGGGCACTTACGAACTGAATCATGATTGAATATCTAGAATCTAAAACATGATGCATAGAATGAACTGGATTAATAATTTACATGGATATGGATAAACTATCTCTTGGAATGGCCATATTCATGAAACATTGGATAGTAATACTAGATCAAAAAATGGAAAACCATAGGAACTTGTCTGTCTGACTACTAACTGAACTGCTGGCTAAATAGACTGAATTATACTAAAAGCCTATACCCAACTATACTGTAATGCCCTGAGTCTGCACTCTGGATGCCACACAGTGCTTATGACCTCGAAGGACCACAAGCTAGCCTATAACTGGTACCTACTGTGAGCACTGAATAATAATATTGAAATAATACAAAAAAAAGGCTAAAATGCCATAAGGTTCATAATCTAAATATCGATAAATATAGTACTAAAATAACATCTAAAAACTTAATACTATCTGAACAAGTAAAGTCTGAAACGCCTCTAACTGAACTATCTGAAAGTAGAGTTGATGGGATAAGCCCCCAACTAACTCTGACTATTAAAAACTGAAGCTAATAAAAATACTGAAATAAAAGTATATCCTCGATAGATGAGGACTCACTACTGAATCTACTGCTGCTATCTGAATCTGTCTATGCGTGGTCAGGAACCTGAGTATCCAAACCTATGATATAAGACATCATAGCACAAAGAGAAAGTATGTGTCAGTATATGGAATGTACTGGTATGCTAGATGAGGTAAGGTTGAATATAGGGGTTCGTATACATGAATAGTAATTGACTGAATAATATAGAATAACTGAATAAAAACACATGGATAACTAACACTACTGTAAAATACTTAGTATGCAACACTGTGCATATACAAGTATATTTTATCTAAGATTTCACTGAAGCTGAGTACTAATTTTTGATAATAAGTAACTACTATCTGTAGTCACTGATAACTGAGTGATTGATACTGAGTGACTGTTTCTGACAGTCCTGATTCTGTAAAACTAAACTAAATTGTATACTGAGATCGAAACTAAAACTATGAGAGGTAATCATCTAACCGACATACCCCAAATAAGATATTTGGGGTCTAACCTATAACCCTAGTTAGAAGAGTTTTAGTACCATGTCACGGGTAAACACAAGCTGACGAGTCATCCTCATCTAGCAGGTTCCCTGAATAAGAATGGTGGAACCCTCAACTGGGAGGTAAAACACCTTATCAATCCTCGTCTGGAAGGTTGATATCTAAACCTACATTGGCTACGTAGTTCTAGAACGTAGAGATTGCTACAAAAGATCACACCCTGAACTGGCAGGTGAGCCCTCCATCCCTAGGTTCATCGGTGCTGACTCTTACTCCCAACTGAATAGACATTGAACTGATCACCAAACTGTACTAGGCTGGACTGACCTATTACTAATCGTGTTAACTAACTAAATTGGACTGAGTTCATTGAGTTCTATAACTGACTGAGTACTATTGATCTTAACATTACTGAGACTATTCAGTAAATACTGTAGCTCTAGGTAAGCAACTAGATTTTTGGGTATTGAGTACCCCCACGACTTGAT
Source organism: Capsicum annuum (assembly GCF_002878395.1). Lineage (NCBI taxonomy): Eukaryota > Viridiplantae > Streptophyta > Magnoliopsida > Solanales > Solanaceae > Capsicum > Capsicum annuum. Next base: position 149,064,938 of record NC_061116.1, read on the forward strand.
AGCATGGAAAGTAAGGCATGGCATGATCTTGAAAAGTATAACAATATATACTTGTTAACAATGCATTCATTTAGTCATTTTGTCAAACACTTGAGGTACATAAGGTTGTACATGAATGGGACCACATAATGGTATGTCATGATTCCACTATTCAATTCACATGAGCATTTTATCAAACACTTGGGGAGCATGATTATTTCACATAACATTAGTAAACACATGAACATCATGGATACAACAAGCAATTGTAAATTCAAGGGTTTAACAGGAAAATCATATAATTCATCATACGTTCTATTTTAACTTCAAGGAACTTATAATTAATTATGGATTAAAACCCAAATAATATCATGGACATTAATCCAATCAATTTCAACCATTAAAGTCGTAAATCTGAAATCTTGTATGTTTAAAAGGGTTCTTGGACTCCATGGGTGAAAGGAACTCATGAATGAACACCTAACATACCTGAGAAATTAACTTCTTAAAGGTTCTTGAAAGATTTCTTAAGAATTTTCTTGATTCTTGATGCTAGGGTTTTGTTAATTTAAGAGAGAATAGTTTATTCTTGAGATCAAATGAAATAATGAGCAATTAGAGCTCTTTTAGGGCTTAATTTCATGTTTAGGACTGATTAGGGCTGTGGAAAAAATATCAATTTACCCCTGAAAAGTTATTAAAATTCGTCACTGAAAAACCCAATTTTGGGCTCCACTGCGATACGGTGGCATCGCGGTGAGCCACTAAAATTTGGCTGATACTATTCATAAAGGGGACGAGCATAAAATTGACCCTTGGTGCAATGCGGCACCATCATGGAGTCTCACTATATTTTGACAATTGGGAAAATGGCCCTTGGCGCGACGCAGTGGAATCGCAATCCCTCACTGGAAAATGATATTGGTGAACTGGAACATTAGCGCGACACGCTATTATCACAGAGCTTCATTAAAAACTGATGAATTCCATTTGAACTGGCTTTGCGATGCGGTGCTTCACCAGGTGGTACACTGTTTTATAAAAATTACTTCAACTCTTCGCTCGAGTATCGGATTAGGGCAAATTTTATATCATTGGAAAGCTGACTGAATTTCCTATGCAATGGAAGGTCTTAAACAATAAAATTCTAAGTATTTTGAAAAATTTATATAAAGATACCCTAGTACTAAGAGTTAAACTAAGCTAGGGAAATATGAGGTATTACAATATCTCTTCCATGGAAACATTCATCCTTGAATGAGACTGATTAAGCTGAGAAATATTGATAGACTGAGTTCACACACTTTATATGCCAATTGAAGAATGGAATACATGACTGAAACTACTTATAAGTTGAGTTTACTTACTGAACATGCATATCTAATGCATGAGTAAATGGCTGAACTAACATAAATGCATGACTGTCATGAAAATGATATGCAATGGTAATGAATACCAAGTTTGTAACTATAACTGAATACGAAAGTGAGTAAATCTAAGGAAGTCTGTTATCTTAAGCTGAATTTGAGTTTGCAGAGAAAAGGTGAGGATACCTGGTCCACATATCTATTTCTGCTTCCTAAGTAGCTCCCTCAACGGACTAATTCCGCCAAAGAACTTTGACCAAGGGAACTTCTTTGTTCCTCAGTCTGTGAATCTGACAATCGAGGATTTAGACTGGAACTTCTTCGAAAGAATAATCATTATGAATATCTACGCCCTCTAAGGGAACTATGATTGCTGGGTCACCAATGAATTTCTTTAGCAAAGATACGTGGAACATTGGGTGTACTAAAGCTAGATCTAAAGGCAACTCAAGCTTATAAGCTACCTTTCCAAAAAAATTGAGAATTCGGTATGGACCGATATATCGGGGACTGAGCTTTCCCTTATTGACAAACCTCTTCACTTTCTTAATGGGAGAGATTTTCAAAAACACAAAATCACCAATTTCAAACTCGAGATCCTTTCTCCTCATAGCTACATACGATTTCTGTCGGCTCTGGGCTGCTTTAAGACTTTTTCTGATCAATTGAACCTTCTCTAAGGCATCAAACACTAAGTCAGGCCCTACTACTATGGCCTCAACCACCTCGAACCAACCAATTAGAGATCTACATATCCTACTATAAAGAGCCTTAAATAGAGCCATCTAAATATTGGAATGATAACTGTTATTATATGTGAATTCAATCAAAGGCAAGTGGTCATCCCAACTACTCTTATGATCAACAATGCATACTTTTAACATATCTTCTACAGTCTGAATGGTTCTTTCTTCTTGACCATCTGTCTAAGGATGAAAGGCTGTACTGAGGTAAACTTAGGTACCAAGACCTTTTTGGAATGCTTTCCAAAAGTAAGAGGTAAATTAGGTACCTCTATCTAAGATGATAGACACTGGGACTCCGTGTAACCTGACCAAATCTCTAATATAGAGTTTAGTGTAGTCCTCGCCTAAATAGCAAGTATGAACTAGAAAGAAATGAGTGGATTTGCTTATCCTGTCTACAATAACCCAAATCAAATTATGCTGATGACGAGTACGAGGCAACCCTGTCACAAAGTCCATGTTCACTTCTTCCCATTTCTATGTAAGAATATTGAACTCATGCATGGACCCACTAGGCTTATGGTGCTCAATCTTAACCTTCTAACACGTAGAGCACTTAGCTACAAACTCTGTGATATCTCTTTTTATCCTACTACACCAATAGATCTCCCACAAATTACAAAATATCTTAGTGGCCCCTGGATGAATCGAGTAACGCGCACCATACACTTCTGCAAGAATTCATTACCTCAAGTAGTCTACACCTGGCACACATAACCGACCCTGGAAATGGAACACACTATCTCCCCCAGGACAAAACCTCTACTTTCTGATATCTGACTGACTCTTTAACTTAACTAGACTGAGATCTCTGTCCTGCTTTTCCTTCACTTCAGAAACCAGAGATAATTCTAAACTATTCTGCACCCATACACTACCCTCTACTGAATCGACTAAGTGGACACCTAGTCGGATAAGCAGATGAACTTCTTAAACTAACCTCTTCTTACCATTCTCCATATGAGCAACACTACCTATAGACAACCTATTGAGAGCATATGCCACTACATTGTCCTTGCCCGAATAATACAGAACACTTATATCATAATCTTTCAAAAACTCTAACCTCCATATCTAACTTAAATTCAAATCTTTCTGAGAGAACACATACTGCAAGCTTTTGTGATATGTGAACACATCAACATGCACCCCATACAAATAGTGCCTCCAAATCTTTAAGGCAAACACAACAGTTGTTAACTCAAGATCATTGGGTAGGGTAATTCTTTTCACGGGGTTTAAGCTGTCTAGAGGCATAGGCTATTACCTTACCATTCTACATGAGAACACAACCTAAACCTACTCTGGATGCATCACAGTACACAACAAACCCATCTGAACTATTTGGTACTATTAGAAATGGGATTGTAGTGAGTCGAGTCTTCAACTCCTAAAATCTCTTCTCACAAGAATCTAACCACTGAAACTTAGCTTTCTTCTGAGTCAATCTGGACATGAGGGATGCAAATAATGAAAACCCTTCAACAAACCAATGGTAATAGCCAGCTAAACCTAAGAAGCCCCTGATGTATGATGGAGAAATAGGTCTAGGACAATTTCTAACCGCCTCAATCTTTAGAGGATCAACTCTAATGCCATCACTGGAAATAATATGACCAAGGAATACTACTGACCTTAGCTAAAATTTGCACTTACTGAATTTGGCGAACAACTGATAGGCTCTGAGAGTCTGAAGTATAATTCTAAGGTGATCTGCATGATCATTATTGCTATGGGAATAGACAAGAATGTCATCAATGAAGACTATAACGAACATGTCTAGATACTGGTTGGGGTATTTGTGAGACCAAAGGACATGACTAGAAACTCGAAGTGACCATACCGGGTTTAGAAAGCTATTTTTGGAATGTCACATTCTTTGACTCTAAGCTAATGATAGCCTGATCCAAGGTTTATCTTAGAAAAGTAACTGGTGCCCTGAAGTTGGTCAAACAACTCATCAATTCTAAAAAGTGGGTATTTGTTCTTGACTGTGACTTTGTTCAACTGACGGTAGTCTATACACATTCTAAGAGAACCATATTTCTTATGCATGAATAAGACTAGTGTACCTCACGGAGAAATATTGGGCCTAATAAACCTCTTTGTCTAAAATGTCCTTTAACTGTTCTTTTAACTCTCTGAGTTTAGCTGGATCCATTCTGTATGGTAGAATAGATATGGGCTGAGTATCTGGGGGAAGGTTTATTCCGAAGTCAATTTCCCTTATGAAAGGAATTCTAAGAAGATCTTTAGGGAACACATCTGAGAATTCATTAACTACTGGAACTGACTCAAGACTTGGGGTCTTTGAACTAGAGTCTTTGACTCGCACAAGATGATAGACAAATCCCTTGGATATCATTCTTCTCGCTTTAAGGAATGAAATCAACTAACCCCTAAGCGCAGTAGTACTACCCTTCCATTCAAGGACTGGTTCATTTGGAAACTGAAAATGAATGATTCTATTTCTACAAGCAACAAAGGCATAGCATGAATATAGCCAATCCATGCCGAGAATGATGTTGAAATCCTTTACATCTAACTCTACTAAGTTTGTTGAAGTGACTTTTTGAGATATCATGACCAGACAATTCCTGTATACCTACTGGGTTATGATAGACTGGCCCACTAGGGTAGAGACTGAGAAAGGTTCTATTAAGATTTTTATTTTAACCTTAAAGTCGACTGCTATGTAAGGAGTTACAAAAGGCAGAGAAGCTCCTAGATCTAATAAGGAATAAATATGTAAATATAAGAGCTATAATGTACCAGTGACCATATTAGGAGAACTTTCCTTGTCTTGTTTGGACTAAAGTGTGTAAATCCTATTTGGGAATTACCCACTGGTGGCACTGGAAGCAGCACCCTACTAATTCAGGCAACCGAACTAAGCTGAAGAATGACTGTACTGACCTGGAGAACCTAACTGAGGACAATCCCTAATCCTATGGCCTGGCTGGCTGGCCATTCTCAAAACATACATAACTGCCTACTCTGTAGACACCCTGATAGTTTCTACCATATTTCTGACAAAGAAAATTTGTTCGAGCACTACTAACACTACCCTAAGATTTAGAGCCTGGCACCCTATGTTTGTTACCATTTCTAAACTGAGAGACTAGAGCACTGGTTGAGGACGGAGCTGGAACTGAAGATTTTGGGCAAAACTTTGAACGATTACCACCTTCTGACTTAGGCTAAGTAAAATTGAAGCTACCAGTTCTAGCTCGCTTGCTTTTTTTCTCTCTACTTATTCTTAGCCTCTTCTATCTACTGAGCATAGACCATTAGCCTGGATATATCCATCTCCTTAATTAATATCACAGTTTTGCACTCCTTAACCATACTCTCTGATACCCCAGACATGAACTTGCTCATTCTAGACCTATTGTCTGCTACTACATGGGGAGCATACCTGGCTAACTGAGTAAACTTGAGGGAATACTCCTTCACACTCATTTTACCTTTTTAAGATTAGTGAACTCTAACACATTGGCTTCTCTCAGCTCTAAGGGAAAGAATCTATCTAGAAAAATGGTAGCAAACTCTTCCCACTCTATGCGATCTACATCTATGCCCCTGTCTACCCTCCACTACTTAAACCATGTACGAGCTATATCTTGTAGCTCATAGGCAGCTAACTCAGCACTCTTACTGGATGTTACCCCCATAATATGAGTAACTTTCGGAACCTGATCAGGAGACTCCTGTGGATTCTCTTCAGACTTAAATCCTGAGAATAAGGGAGGATTTATTCGGGTGAAGTCCTAAATCCTAGCTGCAATAGTATTGGAAACTGGGTTGGCCTGAACAGTAGCTGGCCATTTATTCTGAGCAGCAAATAAATAGGCTAGAGTGGTGAACGTAGCACTGAATTCTACATGGGAGACATGCTCATCTAGGGGATCTGCTTGAATGAGCTGAGGTATTGACTGGTTTCTTATTCTTCTTCTGTTGGTCTTTTTGGGAGAAATGTACTTTAAACAAAAGTAAGAAAAGAATTATGCTGAGATTTTAACATGAGCTCATACTCACTCGCACGATATGAATACTAAAAGAAGGAAAATTTCTTACAAATACCTCATAGCCTCTTTCCCATATGTGTGGCGCGCTGCATACCCATGCACCAGACTCTACTTGATGTGACTTTTAGATTCCCTATAACTCTGTTAAACCTTAAGAACTGATACCAAGATTGTAACGCCCCGATTTTGGACCCCAGATGCCACATGGTGCTTACGACCCTAAAGGACCACAAGCTAATCCATGACTAGTACCTACTATGAGCACAGAATAATAATACTAAAATAATACAGAAAATAGACTGAACTGCCATAAGGTTCATAATTTGAATATCGATAATATAGTACTGAAATAACATCTGAAAACTGAATACTATATGAACTAGTCTAGTCTAAAAAACCTCTAACTGAACTGTATGAAAGTAGAGTTGATGGGACAAGCCCCCAACTATCTTCGACTACTGAAATACTTATGTTAATAAAAATTCTGAAATAAAATCATATCCTTGATAGATGAGGACTCATTACTAAATCTACTGCAGCTATCTGAATTTGTCTATGCATGGTCAGGAACCTGAGCATCCGAACCTATGATATAAGACTTCATAGCACAAAAAGAAAGTATGTGTCGGTGTGTGGAATGTACTGGTATGATGGATGAGGTAAGGATAAATATAGGGGTTCATATGCATGAACAGTAACTGACTAAATGATATAGATTGACTGAATAAGAACACATGGATAACTAAAATTACTATAAAATACTGAGTGTGCAATACTGTGCATATGCATGTATACTATATCTGAGATTTTACTGAAGATGAGTACTAATTTTTGATACTGAGTAACTAATATTTGTAATCAATAATAACTGAGTGACTAATACAGAGTGACTATTTCTGACAGTCTTGATTCTATAGAACTAAAATGGTTTTATACTGAGACTGAAACTAAAATTGTAAGAGGTAATCATCTAACCGACATGTCCAAAATAAGATATCTGGGTCCCAACATGTAACCCCGGTTAGAAAAGTTTCAGTGTCGTGCCATAAGTAAAGAAAAGTTGAAAAATTACCCTTATCTGGTTGGTGCCTTGAATGAGAATGGTGGTACCCTCAAATGGCAGGTAAAACACCTTATGAACCCTCAACTGGCAGGTTGATATCTCAACTTACGCTAGCTACTTAGTTCTAGAATGTAAATATTATTACTAAAGGTCATATCCACAACTAGCAGGTGAGCTCCCCATCCCTAGGTTTGCTCGGTGCTGACTCCTACTCCTAACTAAATAGACACTAAACTGATCAACAAACTATACTAGGTTGGAGTGAACTATTACTGATCGTGTTAACTAACTAAACTAGACTAGGTTCATTGAGTTCTGTAACTGACTGAGTACTACTGATCGTGACATTACTAAGACAGTTCTGTAAATACTGTAGCTCTAGGTAAGCAACTAGATTTTTGGGTATTGAGTACCCCCAGGAGTTGATAGCATGTAAAGTAAGGCATGGCATGATCTTGAAAAGTATAACAATAGATACTCGTTAACAATGCATTTATTTAGTCATTTCGTCAAACACTTGAGGTACCTGAGGTTGTACATGAATGGGACCACATAATGTCATGTCATGATTCCACTATTCAATTCACATGAGAATTTTATCAAACACTTGGGGAGCATGATTATATCATATAACATTAGTAAATACATGAACATCATGGATACAATAAGCAATTGTAAATTCAAGGGTTTAATATGTAAATCATATAATTCATCATACGTTCTATTTTAAATTCAAGGAACTTATAATTAATCATGGATTAAAACCCAAATAATATCATAGACATGAATAAAATCAATTTCAACCATTAAATTCGTAAATCTGAAATCTTGTATGTTTAAAAAGGGTTCGTGGACTCCATGGGTGAAAGGAACCCTTGAATGAACACCTAACATACCTGAGAAATTAACTTCTTGAAGGTTCTAGAAGGATTTCTTGAGAATCGTTCTTGATTCTTGAAGCTAGGGTTTTGTTAATTTAAGAGAGAATGGTTTATTCTTGAGAGATAATGAAATAATGAGCAATTAGTGCTCTTTTAGGAATTAAATTCATGTTTAGGGCTGTGGAAAATACCAATTTACCCCTAAAAAGTTATTAAAATTCATCACTGAAAAACATAATTTAGGGCTTCCCCACGGCACGGTGGCATCGCGATGAGCCACTGGAATTTGGCTGACACTGTTTATAAAAGGGACGAGCATAAAATTAACCCTTGGCGCGATGTGGCACCATCGTGGAGTCTCACTATATTTTGACAATTGGGAAAATGGCCCTTGGCGCAACACGGTAGAATTGCGGTCCCTTACTGAAAAATGATATTTGTGAACTGAAGCATTGGCGTGATGCTTTATTATCACAGAGCTTCATTGTAAACTGACGAATGCTATTTGAACTGGCTCCGCGTTACGGTGCTGCACCAGGTGGCACACTATTTTACAAAAATTTCTTTAACTCTTTTTCCGGGTATCAAATTTGGGTGAATTTTTATATCATTGAAAAGCTGACTGAATTTCCTATGCAATGGCAGGTCTTAAACTAGAAAATTCTAAGTATTTTGTAAAACGGGGTATTACATAGACATTCCTCATTAAAACTGCACTTCACTTGGGGCTACTTAAAATACTCACATGAGCACTGATAACTCTACCTATTTAAATCTGAGTTGAACTTAATTCTCTCACTATGTTTAAGCTTACTTGAATCTATAGAGTGCACACATAACATTGTAATACTAGTCTGAGTCATGAGTTTAACACACACTGCATTTTCACAACTCCTTATCTCATGAGTAATTTTTATTACCTCTTCAACAACTAAATTTAATCTTTATTAGTCATTCACTGATGAATAATGCATTCATCCACATATATAAATAAACATGACATTCAAGCCTATATTCTTAACCACATATGCCTTTTTAAACAAACACTCACAAAGGTATCTTTCTCATATTCTGTAATGCCTCTACCAATAAACCTCAAGTGCTATCCCTAAGAAAACACACCTAAAATTTTCAACTAACCATGACATATATCAAAAGCCTTGCCTCAATAATTCTTCAAACCTATAGCCTCGGGTAAAACAAGTATGCAATAATCTTTAGTCAACAAAAAATATTGTAACGCCTTGAGTCTGTACCCCGAGCGCTATGCGGTGCTCATAATCCTGAAGGACCACAAGCGAATGCATGACTGATACCTACTGCATTAACTGAATAACAATACTATAATTATGGAAAAATTAGGCAGAAACTTGCCATAAGGTTCAAAGTTGTAAATAGATACTGAGTATGGTACATCAATACCAAAACTAAACATCTGTCTATAAATACTCTATGTCTAAAAAACCTCTACTGTCTGAACAAGGAGTTGATGGGACAAGTCCCCAACTAACTCAGACTACGTAAATAAACTGAGTACTGAAATACTGGAATAAGAAATCTGTTCTCAAATAATGAGGACTCACCACTAGTCTTCTACTGATGGATCGGGCTACTAAGTATAATCAGGAGCCCGTGCATCTGAACCTATGATATAATACATCATAGCACAAAATAAAGGTATACGTCAATACTTTGAATGTACTGGTATACTAAGTGAGGTAGGCTAAGACAATATTGACTGAATAACATTAGTATAACTGAATGAGAGTACATGCATGAAATACTTAAACTGTAACTGAGGTCATGGTAACACTGGATACTGCATTCAGAATCACTTGTTTACTAATATCTGAGTTTACTGATTCTATATTACTGTTAACTGAGTAGCTATATCTGATAGTTTTGATTCTGTGGAACTATTCTGAGTTCCATACTAAACTGAGTGACTGTTTCTGATGATCTTGGGTGTATTTATACGCCTAAGCACCAACTTATCCATGTTTTAGCGTTTAGAGAACAAAATGCCTAGTTTCTTATGTTTTTACTGTACTTCTATGTAATTAAGCTAATCGATGTGATTAGCATGATTTCAAGTGTTAATGAGGTAGATGAAGACATAATGGGACTATGGAATACGGATGGCATATGACACAAGAGAAAGTAGTAGTCTCGACCAAATGCGGTGCCTAGAAACTATGTCCAAGACTAGTTTGTCATTCATAATTAGTTCAGGGACTTAGAAGGAAATTATGAGAGAAAAGATTATTAAAAGGCTTAATGTGGAATTTTTATTCATTATTGAATTATTCTGTATTAGTTTTTGAAAGGAGAGTGGCGACTTAGCTTGGGGAGAGAGAGAAAATGTTTCTTCTCTCTTATTTTCACTATTCGCACACCAAGATCGTCTTCTAGTTTTTGGTATGATGAATATTTCTATTATGATTTCTATTTTATTCATTAGTAGCTAAGTTTATTAGTTAGGGTTATGGAAGCCTTGTATCATACAATCTATTACTTTGTGTTTTGAATTCATAATGCATTGATTTGTTTACATCATACTCTCTTCGCTTATCTTGAATTGTCGTGGTTCCAAACATAGAAGATATGCCTTAAAACGCAACTTGTTTGAAAGAAAGGATGATGTTCAAAAAAGAGAGTAGTGACAAGAAAATAGGATTACCAACCCCTATTTCATATGTTAATGCCTTAGCAGGATTAACTACTTGGAGATTTCATATTATTTTGGTAAACGCTTTTAATTCGAGAGAACTAAAGTGAATTAGTCCTTGATGGTTGAGAAACACTAGGATTATGTTATTAAATACAATACGTTTATCTGTAAGCATGATGCATGGATGAATTTGTAAAGCCCATAGTTAGAAAGTATTGAAAACTACAAGGTGAACATAACCCTAGCTTGCTATTTCTCTGAATTTTAATACTACTACATGTATTTCATCTTGTTAAACCGAAACCATTAATTTGTGAACTGAATCAAATCCCCCTATTTATTTTATAGAAATGAATGATTAAAAGTCAACTAATTTGCATACTTAATTAACACCATATTCCCTGTGGGATTCGATCCCAACCTAGTTGGGTTATATATTTGACAACGACCGCTTACTCTCTCGTAAGAGAGGTGTAATTTGGGCATATTATCTAAAAGTCCTGATTTCTATAGAACTGAACTGAGATCTATTCTAAACACTAAAAATGAGACTATGGAAGGTAATCATCTAACCAACATGCCCTTTTCTAAATGAATTGGGGTCCAACCTATAGCCCCAGTTGGAAGGGTATCATACCATGCCACGAGTAAAGACAAGTTGAGTCACCCTCATCTGGCAGGTACTCTGAATGAGAATGGTGGTACCCTTAACTGGTAGGTAGGACACCTCATTAACCCTCAACTGGCAGGTTGATGTTTCAACCTAGGCTGGCTAAGTAGTTCTGGAACACAAGGACTGCTTCTAAGGATCACATCCTCTGCAGGCAGGTAAGTCCCCTTCCTTGGGTTCACTCGGTGCTGAATCCTACTCCCAACTGAATAGACACTGGACTGAATTCTAAACTATGCTAGGCTGGACTGATTTGTTACTGATTTATACTGTCTAATTGAACTAAACTGAGTTCCCTAGATTTCGCTAACTGATGAAAGACTATTGAATTCTGTTAACTAACTGAACTCTACTGGGTTCTAAACTGATTACTAAACTAATGATTATGATACTACCGAGTCTATTTTGCAGCTACTATATCTCTAGGTAAACAACTAGGTTTTTGGGTATTAAATACTCCCAGGACACGATAGCATAGACTATAATACATAGCACAATCTTTACACAAAATAACTAATTACTTGATCACCATTCATTCATTGAAGCATTTTGACAAACACTTGCATAACATGAACTTGTATGCATGCTAATATGATGGAACTTAACTATTCAACTCATATGAAAAATCTACCAACACTTGGAGGACATAGTATATGCACACAATACTAAACAACATGGGGGTATTTCAATTTCAAATACCAAATTCATAATTCAAAGGTTTTAACATGAATTCTCATGATGCAAATACATGAAATAAACAATTTCATACAAATATTGCAACTAATCATGGATTAGGAACTCCATTAACATAGAAATCTTGATCATATTCAAACCCAACCATGAAATTCATCAAACTCATAAACTTATAGTAAAAAGGGTTTCTTGAACTCCAAGGGTGGAAGAAAACCCTTGGATGAACACTTGACATACCTCAATGCCTGAATTCTTGAAGATTGGTGGTGCAATCCTTGGGATTTGAATCTTGGGTTAGTAGCCCTAGGATTTGTTCTTGAATCATTTTGAGAGAAAAGAGTGTAATTTTGCTTTGTGAGGGCTGAATTTCGTGTTTCAGGGGCTAACTCAAAATGGGAAAAATATCCCAAATACCCTTATAGATGCTGTTTTAATTACTAAAAAATGTGCCCAGTGACAAGCAGACCGATGTATTGCCTCATGGGGTCGACGCTATGGTCGATGTACCACATCGAGTTTGCATCAGCTCACTAGAATTTAAACTAGGAGCTAGGGAAAAATACTCGTCAACACAATGGGTGATGTAATGCATTGAGATCGCGTCGATCCACTAGTTTAAACTTCTAAATATGCCTCAAATGGAGTCTGAAAAATCTGAAACTTGTTCAAGAAGACCTACTGACATTCCTGATCATGAATTAACCTAAAAATTGATATTTAAAGGTCATAAGGGTCATGAAAAAGGATTACCAACTTACAAAGGATAAAACAACTCTAAGTATGAACACTTAGCTAAATTTTTTCTAAGTCTGATACCCCTTACTAGCTTTTATAGGACTGAATCAAGCTTAGAATTTTGCGGGATTTTACAATATCTCCCCCTTGGGAACATTCGTCCTTGAATGAGACTGACTAAGCTGAGAATATTAATAGACTAAATTTAGATACGTGATATGTACAACTAAAGCATGATTTCATGACTGAAATTACTAATAAACTTAAATTTCATACTAAACATAAATATCTGATGCATGAGTATATAGCTGAACATGATTTATAAATGCAGGACTGGGATCATTAATAAGTGGAGTTTCTCATACTGAACATGCATATTTGATGCATAAATATACAACTGAATATGAAACAGTAACTGGTACCAAGTCTATAAAGGAAAACTTTGAGCATGGAACTGAGTAAGTTTAAAGAAAAAAACTATTACCTTAGGCTGCATCTGAGTTTGCGAAGAAGAGGTAAGGATACTTGGTTTGCATATCTGCCTCTGTTTTCCAAGTAGATCCCTCAACTGACTGGTTCCTTCAAAGAACTTTGACTAGAAGGATTTCTTTATTCCTTATTCTGCAAATTTGACAGTCAAGGATTTCGACTGGAATCTTCTCATAAGAGAGGTTGTTCTGAATATCTATACCCTCTACGGTGACTACAACTATTGGGTCACCAATGCATTTCTTTAGTAAGAAGACATGGAACACTGGATGGACTAAAGCTAATTCTGAAGGCAACTCAAGCTCGTATGCTACCTTTCTAAAATGGCTGAGAATTTGGTAAGGACCAACATATCAGGGTCTGATCTTCCCTTTCTTTCCAAACCTATTCACTCCTTTCGTTGGAGAGATCTTCAAATACACATAATCACCAATATCAAACTTGAGATCTTTTCTCTGTATATTTGCGTATGAGCTCTATCAGCTATAAGTTGTCATAAGCCTTTCCTTGATCAACCGAACCTTTTATAAGGTGTCAAACACCAAGTCAGGCCCTACCACTATGGCCTCTCCCACTTCAAACCAATCAATATGAGACCTACATCTCCTTCCATAGATGCCTCAAATGGAGCCATATGAATGTTGGAATGATAGTTATTATTATATGTGAACTCAATCAAAGGCAAGTGGTCATCCCAAATACCTTTAAAGTCTAGCGCACATACTCGCAGCATATCTTCTAATGTATGAATGATCCTCTCTACTTGACCATTTGTCTGAGGGTGAAAGGTTGTACTGAGGTGAACTTGGGTACCAAGACCCTTCTGAAATGCCTTTCAGAAATAAGAGGTGAATTGCGTACCTCTATCTAAAATAATAGCTAATAAAACTCTGCGCAATCTGACCAACTCTCTGACATAGAGTTTGGCATAGTCCTCAGCTAAAAAAGAGGTATGGACTGGTATAAAATAAGCGGATTTGGTAATCTTATCTACAATGACCCAGACCGAATCGTACTGACGATGAGTATAAGGCAAACCCGACACAAAATCTATGTTTACCTCCTCCCACTTCCAAGTGGGGATACTGAACTCCTACATCAACCCACTAGACCTCTGATGCTCGATCTTAAACTACTGACATATTGAGCACTTGGCTACAAACTTTGCAATGTCTCTCTTTATCCCACTCCATTAATAGATCTCCCACAAATCAAAATACATCTTAGTTGTCCCTGGATGAATAGAGTAACACACACCATGCGCTTCTGCAAGAATCCACTGTCTTAGGTCATCTACACCTGGTACACATAAGCAACCCTGACAATGCAGAACACTATCTTTCCTTTGGGAGAAAACCTCTATCTTTTGATCTCTAACTGATTCTTTCAACTTAACTAGACTGGGATCCCTACCTGCTTTTCCTTTACTTTAGAAACCAGGGATGATTCTGAACTATTTTACACCCATACACTACCTTCTACTAAATCGACTAAACAAACACCTAGTCAGGCAAGCTAATGAACTTCCTTAGCTAACTTTCTTCTACCATAATCCACATGAGAAACACTGTCCATAAACATCCTACTCAGAGCATCAGCCACTATATTGGCCTTGAACGAATGATACAGAACACTCATTTTGTAGTCTTTTAACAACTCCAACCACCTTCTCTGATAGAGGTTTAGGTCTTTCTGGGAGAACATATATTGTAGGATCTTATGGTCAGTGAACACATCAACGTGCACACCATATAAGTAATTCCTCCAACTCTTTAAGGCAAATACTACTGCTGCCAACTTAATATCATAAGTTGGATAGTTCTTTTGATGGGGTTTAAGTTGTCTAGAGGCATAGCCTATAACCTTACCTCTTTACATCAAAGCACACCCCAAACCAACTATGGAAGCATTACAATACACAACAAAGCTATCTGAACCATCTGGTTGAGTCAAAACTAGGGTTATAGTGAGTTTAGTCTTCAACTCCTAGAAACTCTTCTCATAAGAATTTGATCACTAAAATTTGACCTTCTTCTGAGTCAATCTGGATATAGGGGATGCAATAGATGAAAATCCCTCAATAAACTGATGATAATAGCTAGCTAAAACTAAGAAGCTCTGGATATCTGATGGAGAGATGGGTCTGGGCCAATTTCTCACTACTTTGGTCTTTTAGGGATCAACTCTAATGCCATCACCGGAAATAATATAGCCGAGGAAGGCTACTGCCCTTAGATAAAATTTGTACTTACTGAATTTGGCAAATAACTAATAGTTTTTGAGAGTCTATAATACTATTTTGATATGGTCTGCATAATCATGCTCACTGCGGGAGTAGACAAGGATGTCATCTATAAAGACTATGACAAACATGTCCAAGTACTGCTTGAACACACTGTTCATCAAGTCCATGAAAGCTGTTGGGGCAATGGTAAGACCAAATAACATGACTAGGAATTCCAATTGACCATAATGAGTTCTGAAAGATGCCTTCGGGATGTCACATTCTCTGACTCTGAGCTGATAATAGCCTGATCTGAGGTTTATCTTAGAAAAGTAACTGGCATCCTGAAGTTGGTCAAATAAGTCATTAATTTTGGGGTACGAATACTTTTTCTTGACTATGACTTTATTTAGCTGACGTTAGTCTATATACATTCTGAGAGAACTATCTTTCTTATGCATGAATAGAACTAGTGCACCCCATGGGGGCACACTGGGTCTGATGAATCCCTTATCTAGGAGATATTTCAACTATTCTTTTAATTCTTTGAGTTCTGCTAGAGCCATTCTGTATGGCGGAATAGAGATAGGCTGAGTATCAGGAAGAAGGTTTATTTTGAAGTCTATTTCCTTTTCAAGATAAACTCTGAGAAGATCTTTAGGAAATATATCTGGAAATTCACATGCTACTGATACTAACTCAAGAGTAGATGTTTCTGATCTAGAGTCCTGAACTCGAACGAGATGGTAGATGCATCCCCTAGATATCATTTTCCTTGCCCTAAGGTAGGAAATAAGTTGACCCCTAAGTGCTGAAGTACTACCCCTCTACTCTAAGACAAGCTTATTTGGAAACTAAAACTAGATAATTCTATTTCTGAAGTCAACTGAGGCATAGAAGGGATAAAGTCAATCCATGCTGAGAATAACTTCAAAATTGGTTATCTCTAATTCAACTAAGTATGCTAAAGTGAATTTCTAAGATACCATAACCAGATAGTCCATGTATACTCATTGGGCTTTGATAGATTTACCCACTGGGGTAGAGACTGAGAAAGGCTCTGCTATAATTTTGAGACTGACTCCAAAGTCAACAGTTATATATGGAGTTACAAAAGATAAAAAGCTCCTGGATCTAGCAAAGTATAAATATGTTAATGATAAACTTGTAACGTACCAATGACCACATCAGGAGAACTTTCCTCATCCTGTCGGGACTAAAGTACATAGAGTCTGTTTGAGTGTTGCCCACTGGTAGCAATGGAAGCGGCACCCTATAGATTCGAGCGACCAGACTAAGCTAAGGGACGGTTATTCTGACCCTAGGAACCCGACTGGGGATAATCTCTGACTCTGTGACCTGGCTTACCATACCCAAAACACATATCACTGCCAGCCCTACAGATACCCTAGTGGTTTCTGCCATATTTCTTGAAAAGGGGATTGGTTCGGCCACTACTGATACTACCTTGAGGCTTAGGGCTTAGCGCCCTGTCTCTGTTAACGTCTCCAAATTTTGGAACTGGAGCACTGGCTGAGGATGGAGCTGAAACTGAGGATTTCGAGCAAAACTGAAAATGGTTCCTACCCTCTGACCTAGGTTGAGCGAGGTTGAAACAACCTATTTTTGCTCTCTTATTCTCCCTTTCCTTCTCCCTATTCTTAGCCTCCTTTATCTATTGAGCGTGGACCATGAGCCTGGATATGTCCATCTCCTTAATCACCATTATTGTTCTACACTCCTTGACTATACTGCTAGAAACCCCCAACACAAACTTACTTATTCTGAACTTGCTATCTGCCACCACATGAGGAGCGTATCTAGCTAATTGGGTATATTTGAGAGAATACTCTTTCACTATTATGTTTCCCTGCTTTAGATTAATAAATTCTAGAACCCTAGACACCCTCAACTCCAACGGGAAGAACCTATCCAAAAATGCAGTGGCAAATTCATCCTACTCAATGGGCCCTATATCTGCAGCCCTTTCTGCTTTCTACTATTTAAAGCATGAGTGATACATCTCCTATAACTGATATACGGCCAACTCAGCACTC
This sequence comes from Capsicum annuum, assembly GCF_002878395.1. Classification (NCBI taxonomy): domain Eukaryota; kingdom Viridiplantae; phylum Streptophyta; class Magnoliopsida; order Solanales; family Solanaceae; genus Capsicum; species Capsicum annuum. Next base: position 149,082,541 of record NC_061116.1, read on the forward strand.
TTAAAAGCAGTAACCCTTATAATATCTATAACTTTCTACACCTGATCAAGAAATTTCTGAGGGACCTTATCTGACTTAGACCCAGTAAAAGATGAAGGGTTCATTCGGATGAAGTCTTGAATCCTGTCTGCAGCAGTAGTGGCCACTGGGTTGGTCAAAATTGTAGCTGGGCATTTATTTTTGGCTACCACAATATGAGCTAGGGTGGTAAAAGATACTCTCAATTCAGCAAGGGAGACATATTCATCCAGGGGATCTAGCTAGATAGGTTAAGGTGCTGGCTGGTCTCCTATTCCTCTTTCCTTAGTCCTCTTTGGAGGCATATTTTGTAAATGAAAGAGAAACTTAGATTAGACAGAGAGTTTAACTTGATCTTGTGCTCACCCGCACGACATTACTAAAAAAAAGGGAAACTTTTCCTAGGACAAAACTATGCACACCCAGACTCTACTAGATGCGGCTTTCAGACTTCCTAGGACTCTGTTGAACCTTAGGCTTTGATACCAAGTTTGTAACACCTCGAGTCTATATGTCGGGTGCTACACAATGCTCATAATCCTAAATAATCACAAGCTAACTCACGACTAGTACCGCTGCATCAACTATAAAAATAATATTGTAATTATGCAAAAATTAGGTGGAAAGTCACCATAAGGTTTAAAGCTATAAATAAATACTGAGTATGGTACATCAATACCAAAACTGAATATCTATCTATAAATACTCTATGTCTGAAAAGCCTCTACTGTCAGAACAAGGAGTTGATGAGATAAGTACCCAACTAACTTCGACACTGACATAAACTGAGTACTGAAATACTGGAAAAATAAATTTGTCCTCGAACAATAAGGACTCACCACTAGTCTGCTGCTAATGGATTGGCTTACTAAGTATGATTGGGAGCCCATACGTCTGAACCTATGATATAAGACATCATAGCGTAAGAAAAAGGTATGTGTCAGTACTTTGAATGAACTGGTATGCTAAGTGAGGTAGGCTGAGATGCATGGGTTCATATGCATGAACAATATTGATTGAATAACATGAGTATAATTGAATGAGAGTACATGCATGAAATACGTAAACTGTAACTAAGGTCATGGTAACTGTAAGATCCCACAAAATACTAAGTTTAACTCAGTCTTTTAAGCTTGATAAGGGGTCTCGAACTTAGAAAATTCTAGCTAAGTATTCTGAATTAGTATTATTTTGGCCTTCATAAGTTGGAAACTCTATTTCATAACTCTTATAACCTTAAAGTATTGATCTTTAGATTGATTCATGATCAGGAATGTCAGTAGGTGTTCCCGGATGAGTTTTGTATTTTTTAGACCTCATTTGAACCATATTTGGGAATCCAAAATAGTGAATCAACGTGATCTCAGTGCGGTACGGTGTCCATCGCATCGATTAATATATTTCCTTGGCTCCCAGTGGTAATTTCTAGTGAACTAACGAGGACTCAATGTAGCGCATTGGCTATTGCATTGATGCCAATGACGTAGCACGTCGTCTTGCTCATCGACAGTCTGATTTTTAGTCATTAAAATCCACATCCTTGGGGGTGTATTTGGGTCTTTTCCCCACCCCTATTCATCCCTAAAACATGACATTCAACTTTTATTGAGAAAAATACACTTACTTTCTCTCAAATTGCTCAAGAACAAGAACCCTAGGTGATTTAATTTCAAGGCCAAGGCTCAAGATTTCCACCATTGTTCTTCAGGAATTTAGTAACCAAGGTATGTCAAGTGTTCATCCAAGGGTTCCTTCCACCCTTGGAGTCCAAGAAACTCTTTTAAACTTCAAGTAGTTTGATTTCATGCTTTTCATGATTTGGATTCAAGTATATTCGTGATTATAATGTTGATTGGATTTCTATTCCATGATTAAGTGCAAGATTTATGTAAAAACAACTATTATGTAAGTAGTATCATGTGAATTCAGGTTAAAGCCTTGAAATTATGATGCTCATGTGTTGATTAGTACTATATGCATATCAATGTCTTTCAAGTGTTTGATGAGTTGTTCATGAGAATTAAATAATAAAATTATATCATATTAGCATGTATTCAAGTTTAGGTCATACAAGTGTTTTCTAGAATATCCCAATGAATGAATGATGATCAAGTAGTTATTTATCATGTTTTAACATTGTGCCATGACTTATAATTTATGCTATCGAGTCTTAAGGGTATTTACTATCCGACAATTTAGCTGATTACCTAGAACCATGGTTAGTCTCAGGATAGTATCAGTCATGTCATGATTAGTAGAACTCTCAGTCAGTTATAAAACTCAGGAAAAACTCAGTAGACTTAGTATCAGCCAAATCTAATTCAGTATTCACTTCAGACCTCAGTAAATTCAATCAATTAATAGAATTTAGTAGTATTTCGTCAGTCAATAAAACTCAGTGAACTCAGTTTAGTTCAGTTAGATAGTATACTCAGTAACAGTTCAGTCAAGCTTAGTATGAACTAGGAATCAGTTCAGTGTTTATTTAGTTGCGAGTAAGATTCAGTATCAAGTTAACCTACAGATAGAGGTATTGTATACAATATAGGGTTTGACTCTTAGTAGAAATCCATGGATTGATACATCTCGTACGAGTTTTCCTGCCAGCAACGGTTGAAGAAAGAGCTTTCTGTCAGAGAGATTTAACTCACAGTTGTATTTACTCATGGAATGGTGCTAACACTCTTACAACTGGGGTTACAGGTTGGACCCCAATCTATTCAGAAAGGAGCATGTCAGTTAGATGATTACCTCCTACGGTCTTTATTTCAATTCCAGTCTCAGAATAGAACTCAATTCAGTTCTATAGATTCAGGACTATCAGATATAGTCACTTAATTTAGTACAAAACTCAGAATAGCTCCACAGTAACAAAACTGTCAGATACAGTCACTTAGTTATCAGCTACACAGTATCACTAAACTCAGATATCAATAAATCAATAATTCAGAATTCAGTATCCAATTTTATCATGACCTCAGATTTTGGTTTATGTATTCTTGCATGTACTCCTATTCAGTTATATTCATGTTATTCAGTAAGTATTGTTCATGCATATGAACCCATGAATTTTCAGCCTATTGCACTTTACATACCAATACATTCAAAGTACTGATGCATACCTTTCTTTTGCGCTATAATTTTATATATCATAGGTTCAGCTGCACGGGCTCCTGTTCATACTTAGCAGTTCAGTTATTTAGCTGACAGAGTTAGTGGTGAGTCCTCTTAGTCCGAGTACATGATAATTATTTTAGTAGTTTAGCTTATTTCAGTAGTTCGGAGTTAGTTGGGAACTTGTCCCTTCAATTCCATATTTCAAACAATTTAGAGGCTTTTTCAGACTAGAGTATTTTCAGACATACCATATTTCATTTTATTATAGTATTGAACCTTATGGCACATTTTTTGCCTAATTTCTGCATAATTATAGTATTATTACACAGTTATTGTAGTAGGTACCAGTCATGGGTAAGCTTGTGGTTCTTTGAGATTTTGAGCACTGTGTAGTGTCCGAGGTACAGACTCGGGGTGTTACAAACTTGGTATCAGAGCCTAAGGTTCAACAGAGTCATAGAAAGTCTGAAAGTCACATCTAGTAGAATTTTGTGCATGGGTGTGTAGCGCGCTACACTTATGGATAGTAAGCTAGCGAGGCATTTTCGAAAAAGTTTCCCTTCTTTCAGTATTCATATCGTGCGAGTGAGCATGATCTCAAGTTAAACTCTTAGTCTAATTTATTTCTTCCTTATGCTTCTAGAACATGCCTTCCATATAAGCTAACAAAAAAAGTAAAGAAAACCAGTCAGCCCCTCCGCACGTTCAGGTAGACCCTCTGAATGAGCATATTTTTCACGTTGAGTTTGGAGCTGCTTTCACCGCCTTGGCTCATTCAATAATTGCTTAGAACAATCAACTGTCTTTTCTCCTATCTAGGCTTATGGATCATGCTCCATAGAGTAAGAGGGAGAGGCATAGGAAAAGGGTAGAAAGAATAAAAGGGCCAAAAAATCTAGGCCAAAGAGTAGCCGAACCAATCCCCTTTGTTTGAAATATGGTAGAAACCAGCAGGGTATCTGCAGAGCTGGCAGTGATGTATGTTTCGGGTATGCCAAGTTAGGTCACAGAGTCATAGATTGTCCCCAGTTAGGTTCCCAGGGTCAGCAAAATTATTTCCCAGCTCAGTTCAGTCGCCTGAATCAGCAAGGTGCCGCTTCCAGTTCCACCAGTGGGCAACGCCCAAATAGGCTTTATTTAATTTAGTCCAGACAGGATTAGGAAAGTGATCCTGATGTGTTCACTAGTACGTTACAAGTTTATTATTTGCATATTTATGCTTTGCTAGATCCAGGAGCTTCTTTGTCTTTTGTAACTCCTGATTTAGCTGTTGACTTCAAAGTCATTCTCAAAATTCTAACATAGCAAGATGGGTATGTAAGAACTATCCAGTTTTGGTATCTCGAAAAGTTAAGTTAGCAGACTTAGTCGAATTAGAGATGACCGATTTCAATGTCATTCTCGGCATGGATTGGATTCATTCCTGCTATGCCTCATTTGATTGCAGAAATAGAATTATCCAACTTTAGTTTTTGAACAAACCCATCCTTGAGTGGAGGGGTAGTACTTCAGTACTTAGGGGTCAGCTTGTTTCTTACCTAATGGAAAGAAAAATAATGTCTAAGAGATATGTCTACCATGTCGTTCGAGTCTAGGGCTCTAGATCCGAACCCCCTAATCTTGAACCAATGTCAGTAGCATGTGAATTCCTAGATGTGTTTCCCAAAGATCTTCCTGAAATTTCTCCCAAAAGGAGAATCGACTTCAGAATAGACCTTCTTCCAAATACTCAGCCCATATCTATTCTGCCCTACAAAATAGCTCCAGCATAATTCAAAGAATTAAAAGAACAGTTGAAAGATCTCCTAGATAAGGGATTTATCATACCTAGTGTGTCCCCATAGGGTACACTAGTTCTATTCGTGCATAAGAAAAATAGTTCTCTCAGAATATGTATGGGCTGCCATCAGCTAAATAAAGTCACAGTCAAGAAAGAAGTATGCACTTCCCAGAATCGATGACTTATTTGACCAGCTTCAAGGTGCTAGTTACTTCTCTAAGATAGACCTTAGATCAAGCTATCATCAGCTCAGAGTCTGGGAATGGAACATTTTAAAAACAACTTTTAGAACTCGGTATGGTTCATTAAGAAGCTTTCATAGAGTTGATGAACCGTGTGTTCAATTAGTACTTGGACATATCCATCATAGTCTTCATAGATGACATTTTTATGTATTCCTGTAGCGAGAATGATCATGCAGATCATCTCAGAATCGTATACCAGTCTCTCGAAACCCTTCAGTTACCATGATATCTATTTATGTCTTACATATCAGCTCTATGATCATAGCCCATACTCGTGCATATTAGCAATCATGAACGCTTACAGTTCCTAGTATAAGGAGTTCCAATTCACTCAGTGTTATGAATTATGTTCTATGAATACAAAAACTCTAGACTCAGGTCACACAGCTCATGACTCAGGTACCCATATCATGCTATACAGTATGATCAGTTCCTATGACCTATGCTATACTCCTAGTGAGCGGCTAAATTCAAATTTCATCATGCATATCCTCAGTTTAGATCTTTTGATAAATCCATGGTGTTGACATTTTATTCCTCATACCTCATTTAAGTGTCGAGTTTAGTATAGTATTCATGTATACATTAGGTCCTCATATTTTTACCCTTCAGTGGACTCTCCTTACAAGATGATGTAGTGATGAGCAGTTGCTTAGAAGAGAGAGGGTAAATGTTTCATGCTAAGAAAATATTATTGTATGCTAGTTTTACATGAGGCTATAGCTATGAAGATAGGCTTGAATGTCATGTTGATGTGTAAGTGGCTAAATACATTTCAGAGATTTGAGTAGGCTTGAACATAGTGGGAGAATTAAGTCCAGATCAGACCTCAGTAGGTAGAGTTATCAGAACCCAGTATTCAGTTCCAGTACAGTCTCAGTTGCAGTCTTAGTTACAGTCTCAGTCACAGTCCCAGTCTAGTAATCAGATCAGTAACTTAGTTCAGTTTAGATTTGCTTAACCATAGCATAAAATATTAGTTATTCAATTATCAGTATTTCAGTACTCAATTTACAAACTATTTCAGAGTCATGTTATACGCTTGGTCTTGCCTTCTCAAATAATACAATTTTCATGAATTCATGCTCAGTTACCTCATGTTACCCATTCAGTCCTTACCTTGTATGCATGATACTCTGCAATTCCAGTCCAGTTATTTAGACTTAGTACAGTTCAATATTACATGACCAAGTATTCAGCTATAAGCCATTCAGATAATCAGATAAGTTAGTAAGTTTATGCACTCGTGCTCAGCACCCATGTGAATATTTTTAGTAGTCTCAGGTGATGTGTTGTACTAAGGTGGAAAGTATAGTTGAGAGAGTATTCAACGGATAAGTCTAATCTTGAAAATTTGAAGTTGCAGTGCATAAGGCTTTGTCACTTCATGTTAGATTATGTTTCGTAGGCCCCGACTCATATTGCAGAATTTTAGCCAGGATGTGATTTTCCTATTCAGCTATTTTATTCATCCATACGAATACTCCTTACTCCGTAAAATGACTAGAACTCTATAGAAAGAGTGTCAAAGAAAGGCTCCAGTAGAATATAGTTTTCAGCATAAGTTAGTCCACAAAACCAGCAATTCAGTTAAGCAGTTAGACGGATAATGTTCATATGGTTGGATTTCCCATCCTTCCATCTAGTTGTACTATCCGAAGTCTTATGAATATAATGAATGTAACTATTCAAAGATCGAGCAACCATGTGGTTGCTAGTTCATCTCAATTAAGGTGTTATGCCTCAGTTTTAGGACCCTGATATGCAGTCACGATTTGATTCATAGATGCCCTATGTATCATCTCAATTTTTCCTCAGTATCTCAGCCAAGTCAACATTCTTCAAGAGGCATAATGTCCCAAAGGGGAGATGCACTATAATCCTCGAGCTTTCATGACATAAACCCTTCATCTTCTCTTCACATAACAAATCCAGTTTGGAGTAGTGGGTGCTCATAGGTGGACCCTTAATTTCTAATCTCAGTCATAAGCCATGTATTCAAGGGCTCAGTTTCGTTCATGATAATCAGTTCTTGTATCACATTTCAAACTCAGTCATGTTCTCATGTTCCCGCTCATACGTATTCAATAAATGATCTTGAGTTTGGGATAGGTGATTTTGTATTATTGAAAATATCTCCTATGGAAAGAGTGAAGAAGTTGGTAAGAAGGGAAAGCTCAGTCCTCGATATATCGATTCTTATCAAATTCTCAGACGTTTCAGAAAGGTAACTTACGAGCTTGAGTTACCTTCAAACTTTGCTTCAGTACATTAAGTATTTTACTTCCCCTTGCTTAAAAAGTACATAGGTGACCCCGCAATTGTAGTCCCTATAGAGAGCATAGACGTTCAAAATAGTCTCTCTCTTACGAAGAGGTCCCAGTCGAAATCCTTGACTATTAAATTCGTAGGCTGAGGAACAAAGAAGTCCCTCTAGTCTAAGTTTTCTGGTGAAATCACTTCGTTGAGGGAGCTACTTGGGAAGCAGAAGCAAATATGTGAACCAAGTATCCTAACCTATTTTCCGTAAACTCAGAGTCAGCCCAAGGTAATAGATTTTCTTTAAATTAACTCAGTCGCATGTTCAGATATAGCTACCAACTTGGTATCAATTAACGTTGCCTACTCAGTCATGCATTCACAAATTAGTTTAGTCATGTACTCATGCATCAGGCATGCATGTCTAGTATATAAGTTCAACTTATCTGTAATCCTAGTTATAAATTCATGAATCATGTTCAACTATGTACTCATGCATAAGATATGCATGTTCAGTATGATAATTCAGTATATCAGTAATTTCAGTCATGAACTTATGCTTCAGTTATGCATGTCCAGTGTCTAAATCCAGTCTATCAGTATTCTCAGTTTAATTAGTCTCATTCGAGGATGAATGTTTCTAAGGGGAAGATACTGTAAGACCCTGCAAAATCCTAAGCTCAATTCTATCTTTCAAGGGGTCCCAAACTTAGAAAATTCTAGCTAAGTATTCAGACTTAGTATTATTTTGGACTTCATAAGTTGGAAACTCTATTTCACGACTCTTATGACCTTAAAGTATTGATCTTTAGATTGATTTATGATCAGGAATGTCAGTATGTATTTTTGAATGAGTTTCGTATTTTTTGGACCTTGTTTGAACAACGTTTGGGAATCCAAAATAGTGAATCAATGCAATCTTAGTGAAATGCATCGTATATCGTGTCAATCAATATTTTTCCTTAGCTTCTAGTGACAATTTCCAATGAACTGACATGGACTCAACGTGGCGTGTTGGCTATTGTGTCGATGCCAATAATGTGGTACGTCGTCCTATGTGTCAACAGTCTGGTTTTTAGTCATTAAAAGTCGCATCCTTGGAGGGGTATTAGGTATTTTCCCCACCCTTATTCAGACCTTAAACACTAGATTCAGCCTTCATTGAACAAAATATACTTACTTTCTATCAAATTGCTCAAGAACAAAAACCTTAGGTGATTTAATTTCAAGGCCAAGGCTCAAGATTTCCACCATTATTCTTCAGTAATTTAGCAACCAAGGTATGTCAAGTGTTCATCCAAGGGTTATATCGAGTCCTGGGGTTATTTAATACTCGATAATTTAGTTGATTACCTAGAGCCATGGTCAGTCTCAGGATAGTATCAGTCATGTCACAATCAGTAGAACTCTCAGTCAGTTATAGAACTTAAGAAAAATTCAGTAAACTCAGTATTAGTCCAGTCCAGTTCAGTATTCAGTTCAAAACTCAGTAAATTTAGTTAGTTAACAGAATTTAATAGTATTCCATCAGTCAACGGAACTCAGTGAACTTAGTTTACTTCAGTTAGATAGTATACTCAGGAATAGTTCAGTCAAGCCTAGTATGAACTAGGAATCAGTTCAGTGCCTAATCAGTTGGGAGTAGAATTCAGCATCGAGTTAACCCAGGGATGGAGGCATTCCTGCTAGTAGAGGGTTTGACCCTTAGTAGCAATACCTGCATTATAGAACTACATTGCCAGTGTAGGTTGAGATATTCTCCTTTCATATTAGGGTTGATAGATCTCATACGAGTTTTTCTTTTATTGAAGTTTGACGAAAGAGCTTTCTTTCAGAGAGGTTTAACTCACAGTTGTCTTTACCCATGGCATGGTACTGACACCCTTATAATTGGGGTTAAAGGTAGGACACCAATCTATTTAGAAAGGGGCATTTCAATTAGATGATTATCTCCCACAGTCTCTGTTTCAGTTCTAGTCTCAGAATAGAACTCAGTTTAGTTCTATAAATTCAAGACAGTCAGATACAGTCACTCTGTTCAGTACGAAACTCAGTATAGTTCCACAAGATTAAGACTATCAGATATAGTCACTCAGTTATTAGCTATATAGTATCATTAAACTCACATATCATTAAATTAGTAATTCAGAACTCAGTATCTAGTTTTATTACGACCTCAAATTTTGGTATATGTATTCTTGCATGTACTCCTATTTAGTTATATTCATGTCATTCAGTCAGTATTGTTCATGCATATGGACCCATTCATTTTAGCCTACCTCACTTTTCGTATGATTACATTCAAAGTACTGACGCATACCTTTCTTTTGCGCTATGATGTTTTATATCATAGGTTAGACGCGCGGGCTCCCAATCATACTTAGCAGTTCATATATTTAGCTGACAGAGTTAGTGGTGAGTCCTCTTAGTTTGAGGAAATGATGATTATTTCAGTAGTTTAGCTTATTTTACTAGTTCAGAGTTAGTTGGGGACTTGTCCCATCAACTCCATAATTCAGACAGTTTAGAGGCTTTTTAAGAAAGATATATCAAATTTTGTATTTGTTATACTGTATTCAATTTTATTATAGTATTGAACCTTATGGAATGTTTTCCACCTAATTTTTGAATAATTACAGTATTATTACTCAGTTATTACAGCAGGTACGAATCATAGGTTAGCTTGTGGTCCTTCGGGGTTATGAGCACTGTATAGTATCTGAGGTACAGACTCAAGGTGTTACAAACTTGGTATTAGAGCCTAAGGTTTAACAGAGTCCTAGGAATTCTAAAAGCCGCATCTAGTAGAATTTTATGCATGGGTGTGTAGCGCCCCATACTTATGGACAGGAGGCTGTAAGGTTTTTAGGAGAAGTTTCCCTTCTTTCAGTATTCATGTCCTGTGAGTGACCATGAGATCAAGTTAAACTCTCAGTCTAATTGATATTTTCCTTATGCTTCTAGAACATGTCTTCCATAGAAGATAACGAAAAAATTAACAAAAACTAGTCAGCCCCTCCGCACATTCACGCAGACCCCCTGAATGAGCATGTTTCTCACGCTTAGTTTAGAGCTGCTTTCACAGCCTTGGATCATTCAATAGTTGCTCAAAGCAATCAACTGGATATTATCCTATATAGGCTTATGGCTCATAGTCCATGGGGTAAAGAGGAGAGGCATAGGAAAAAGGGGAGAAAGAATAAGAGGGCCAGAACGTCTAGGCCAAAGAGTGGTCGAACCAATCCCCTTTGTCTGAAATATGGTAGAAACCACTAGGTTATCTGCATATATGGCAGTGATGTATGTTTTAGGTATGGCAAGTCAGGTCACAGAGTCAGAGATTATCCCCATTCTGATTCCCAAGGTCAGAAAAATCATTCCCCAGCTCAGTCCAATCGCTCGAATCAGCAAGGTGCCGCTTCCAGTTCCACTCGTGGGCAACACCCAAAATTGGCTTTATGTACTTTAGTCCTGACAGGATCAAGAAAGTTTTCCTAATATGGTCACTGGTACGTTATAAGTTTATCATTTTCATGTTTATGCTTTGCTAAATCTAGGAGCTTCTTTGTCTTTTGTAACTCCTAATATAGCAATTGACTTCGAAGTCAGTCCCAAAATTCTAGCAGAACCTTTCTCATTCTATACCCTAGTGGGTAAATCTATCATAGCATGGTGGGTATACAGGAATTATCTGGTTATGATATCTTGGAAAGTCACTTTAGCAAACTTAGTCAAATTAGATATGACTAATTTTGATGTCATTCTCGGCATAGATTGGTTTATCCCTACTATGCCTCAGTTGACTGTAGAAACAGAATTGTCCAGTTTCAGTTTTTGAATGAACCCATCCTTGAGTAGAGGGGTAGTACTTCAGTACTTAGGGGTCAGCTTATTTCTTACCTAAGGGCAAGAAAAATTATGTCTAAGGGATGTGTCTACCATCTCGTTTGACTCCAGAACTCTTGTTTTGAACCTCCTAATCTTGAACCAATGTTATTCATATGTGAATTCACAAATATATTTCCCAAATATCTTTCCAAAATTCCTCTCGAAAAGGGAATCGACTTCGGAATAGACCTTCTTCCAGATACTCAGCCCATATTTATTCCGCCCTGCAGAATGGCTCCAGCAGAACTCAAAGAATTAAAAGAACAGCTGAAAGATCTCCTAGATAAGAGACTCATCAGACCTAGTGTGTCCCCGTGAGGTGTACCAGTTCTATTCATACGAAAGAAAAATGATTCTCTCAGAATGTGTATGGGGTAACATCAGCTAAATAAAGTCATGGTCAAGAAACAAATGTCCACTTTCCAAAATCGATGATTTGTTTGACCAACGTCAGGGTGCCATTTACTTCTCTAAGATAGACCTCGGATCAGGCTATCATCAAATTTAAGTCCAGGAATAGGACATTTAAAAAATAGCTTTCAGAACTCGGTATGGTTCGTCAAGAAGCTTTCATGGACTTGATGAACCGTGTGTTCAATCAGTACTTGGATATGTTTTTCATAGTCTTCATAGATGACATTCTTGTCTATTCCCATAGCTAGAATGGTCACGCAGATCATCTCAAAATCGTATTCCATACTCTCAAAACCCATCAGTTATCATGGTATTTATTTATGTCTTATATGTCAGCTCTATGTTCATAGCCCATACTCGTGAACGTTAACAATCATGAATGCTTACAGTTCCTAGTATAAGGAGTTCCAGTTCACTCAGTGTTATGACTCATGTTCCTTGAATACAGAAACTCCAGACTCCTGTCATGCAGCTCATGACTCAGGTACCCATGTCATGCTATACAGTATGCTAAGTTCCCATGACCTATGCTATACTCCTAGCGAGCGGCTAAATTCAAATTTCATCATGCATATCCTCAGTTTAGATCTTTTGATAAATCTATGGTATTGACATGCTATTCCTCAGACCTCAGTTAAGTGTCGAATTTGGTATAGTATTCATGCATACATCAGGTCCTCATGTTTTAACCCTTCAGTGAACTCTCCTTATAAAATGATATAGTGATGAGCGGTTACTTAGAAGGGGAGAGTAAATGTTTCATGTTAAGAAAAGATTATTGCATACTAGTTTTACATGATGTTGTAGCTCTGAAGATAGGCTTGAATGTCATGTTGATATGTAAGTGACTAAATACATTTCAGAGATTTGAGTAGGCTTGAACATAGTGGGAGAATTCAGTCCAGATCAGAGCTCAGTAGGTAGAGCTATCAGAACCCAGTATTTAATTCCAGTACAGTCTCAGTTGCAGTGTTAGTTACAGTCTCAGTCACAGTCCCAGGCCAGTAATCAAATCAGTAACTAAGTTCAGTTTCAGATTTTCTTGACATAGCATACAGTATCAGTTATTCAGTTATCGGTATTTCAGTACTCAGTTTACAAACTATTTCAAAGTCATGTTATATGCATGGTCTTGCCTTCTTAAATAATACAGTTTTCAAAAATTCTTGCTCAGTTACCTTATGTTATCTATTCAGTCCGTACCTTGTATGCACGATACTCTACAGTTCCAGTCCAGTTATTTAGACTAAGTACAGTTCAATATTACATGACCAAGTATTTAGCTATCATCCATTTAGATAATCAAATAAGTTAGTAAGTTTAAGCATTTGTGCTTAACACCCATGTGAATATTTTCAGTAGTCTCAGGTGATGTGTTGTACTAAGTTAGAGAGTATAGCTGAGAGAGTATTCAAGGGATAAGTCTAAGCTTGAAAATTTATAGTTGCAGTGCATAAGGCTTAGTCACTTTATCTTATATGATGTTTCATAGGCCCCGACTCATATTACAGAATTTTAGCCAGGATATGATTTTCGTATTTAGTTGTTTTATTCAGCCATGCCAAGACCTTTTTCTCCCTAAAGTGACTAGAATTATATAAAAAGAGTGTCAAAGAAAGGCTCCAGTCGAATATAAGTTTTCAGCATAAGTTAGCCTGCAAAACTAGCAATTCAATTTAGCAGTTAGGCAGATAATATTTGTATGGTTAGGTTTCACATCCTTCCATCTAGTCGCACTATCTGAAGTCTCATGAATGTAACCATTCCAAAATCGAGCAACCATGCGGTTGAGAGTTCCACTCAGTTAAGGTGTCATGCCTTGGTTTTAGGACCCCAATATGTAGTCATAATTCAATTTGTAGGAGCCCTGTGCATCATCTCAGTTTTTCCTCAGTATTTCAGCCAAATCAGCATTCTTCAGGGGGCATAATGTCCTAAGGAGGAGATGCACTATATCCCCGAGCTTTCATGACCTAAACCTTCCATATTCTCTTCACGTAACAAATCTAGTTTGGAGTAGTGGGTACTCATAGGTGGACCCTCAAGTTCCAATCTCAGTCGTAAGCCATGTATTCAGGCTCTCAGTTCTATTTATGATAATCTGTTCTTGTATCACATTCGAAGCTCAGTTATGTTCTCATATTTCTGTTCATGTTTATTCAGCAAATGATCTTAAGTTCAGGATCGGTGATTTTATATTTTTAAAAATCTCTCCTATGGAAGGAGTGAAAAGTTTGGTAAGAAAGGAAAGCTCAGTCCCCGATATGTCGGTCCTTACCAAATTCTCAACCATTTCGAAAAGGTAGATTAGGAGCTTGAGTTACTTCAAACTTAGCTTCAGTACATCAAGTGATCACATCCCCTTGATAAAGAAGTGCATAAGTGACCCCACAATTGTAGTCCTTATAGAGAGCATAGACGTTTAGAACAGTCTTCCTCTTACGAAGAGGTCGCAGTCCAAATCCTTGACTATCAAATTTGCTAACTAAGGAATAAAAAAGTCCCTCTAGTTAAAGTTCTTTGGCGGAATCAGTCCATTAAGGGAGATACTTCAGAAGTAGAAGTAGATATGTAAACCAAGTATCCTTACCTTGTAATGCCTCGAGTCTGCACCCTGGATGCTACACGGTACTTATGACCCTGAAGGAGCACAAGCTAACCCATGATTGATATCTATTGTGAGAACTAAATAATAATACTATAATAATTGTGGAATAATGGGATGAAATGCCATAAGGTTCAAAATATATGAAATACTAATAAAATATAACATCTGAATCTGAAATACTGTCTGAAAATCTAGTCTAAAAATCTAGTCTAAAAAGCCTCTAACTGAAACTATCTAAAAGTGGAGTTGATGGGACAATCCCTCAACTAACTCCATCAACTAAAATACTGCTAAGCTGAAGTACTGAAATAAAATTATATCCTCGATAGATAAGGACTCACTGCTAAATCTGCTACTATTGGCTGAATCTCGCTAAGCGCAATCAGGAACCTGAGCATCCGAACCTATGATATGAAATAGCACAGGAAAGTATACGTCAGTACGTGGGAATATACTGGTATGCTCATTGAGGTAAGGCTGAATGCAAGGGTTCATACGTATGAACAATAATTGACTAAATGATATACAAGAGCTGGAATAGCAAACATGAAGGATCTGTAACTACTGAACATACTGTGTACTGTAACTGAGTATACTGGAACTGAATCTAATAATTGATAACTAAATATACTTATAATCTAAGATCGCTCATAATCTAAATTACTAATAATGGAGTGACTATATCTGACAGTCCTAATTTTGTAGAACTAAACTAAGTTTTATTCTGATGACTGAGACTGAAATTAAAACTGTGGGAGATAATCATCTAACCAACATGCCCCAATCTAAACTAAGAGGGGTCCAATCTATAACCCCAATTGGAAGAGTGTCAGTACCCTGCAAGAGTAACCTTCTACTAGTAGGTTCCCTAACAAGAATGGTGGTACCCTCATCTGATAGGTTGGAACACCTCATCAACCCTCAACTGGTAGGTTTGATGTCTCAACCTATACTGGCTATGCAGTTTTGGAATATAAGGATTGCTTCTAAGGATCACACCATCTGCTGGTAGGTGAGCCCCCATACTTGGGTTCACCCGGTACTGAATCCTACTCCCAACTGAAAGACACTGAACTGAGTATATTGAACTGGACTGGACTAACACTGAGATTACTGAGTTTTCCTAAGTTCTGTAACTGACTGAGAGTACTACTGATCATGACATGACTAATACTATTCTATAACTGACACTGGCTCTAAATAAACAGCTAAGTTGTCAGGTATTTAATACCCCAGGACTCGATATCATAAAAAGTAAAGCAAAACATAATCTTGAATAACATAACAATGATCACTTGGTCATAATTCATTCATACAGACATTCCATCAAACACTTGTAATGCATTTACTTATACATGAATGGGGAATACATGTTAGCATGCTATAATGGCATTATTTCATTCTCATAGATAATTTATCAAAAACATAAGAAGAATACTTGGTTTATTAAATCATAAACACTTAGGGTTAACATGGTTACAACAATCAACTCGCAAATTGAAGGAGCTATCATGAATATCATGTAATTCAACACGTACTAGAATCAATTCTTGGAACTTGTAATCTAAATCATAGATTAAAACTCAAACAACATAATGAACATGAATTCAATCTAATTCAAATATGGAAATCATAAATCTTGTATATTGCAAAAAAATTCTTAAGCTCCATAGAAGCTAAGGATCCATGGATGAATATCTAACATACCTTAATTTGATGAATTCTTGGAGAAATTCTTGTGATTGACCTTGATTCTTGAACAAGGGTTTGTTTTCTTCAGAGAGAACTACCTTTTGATTTTGGAGAAAAGTGAATAGTGAAGGTTTTACACATTTTTAAGGCTTAAATCCCATATTTGGGTGGAATAAAATCATGGGAAAAGATCGGTTTAACCCTGGACGCAACTTATTTTTTGTGAATTTTTTCTGATCTGGGCCCCTAGGGTGACTCACCACTATCATCCAAGCCACTGGAAAATAACAACTGGTAAATTATATGGTGGCACGATGCGATGGTATCGCGTTGTCACTTTGTTTGTCAATTGGAAGTGCATCGCGATGCGGTGGAATCGCGTTGGCACACTAGAAAAAGTAAATTATGAACTGGGTCTATGGTGCTATGCTCCAATATCTCAAAGCAACACTAGAAAATAACAATTGTTATTCTAACACACTCCGCGATGTGCCACTGGCTTGAATGACGATGTTTAATGACTGAAACTTAAAATCGCCATAACTTCTTACCCGATTGTCGGATTTAGGAAAATTTTATATTGTTGTAAAGCTAATTGAGATTCCTACGCAATGGCAGGTCAAATATGAAAATTACTGAGTATTTTAAATATTTTATTTAGGATAACCCATGTACTGAGGGTTAATCTAGGCTAGAGAAATATAGGGTATTACAATATCTCCCCCTTGGGAACATTCATCCTCAAATGTGGCTAGTTAAAATGAGAGAGTACGGACAGACTAAGTTTACCTACTGAACTAGACATGCACAACTATAGCATAATTACGTGACTGGTATGATATACTGAACTTACATCCTAAACATGCATATCTAATGCACGGGATGTTGAACATATTGCTAAACATATTGAACATATCAGACATTGCTAAAAATACTAATAATCTGAGTTTACATATTGAACATACATGTATGATGCATAAGTACATGTCTGAACGAATTGATGAATACGTGACTGAATATGCATGAACGGGATCATGAGTACATGGCTAAGTCTGAATCATGATGCATGAATTGAATATCGTGACTGGAACTGAGCCCTTGAGTACATTTCTTATGGTTAAGATTGGGACTTAAGGTTCAACTATGAGGACCCATTACTCTAACTGGATTCACTACGTGCAAAGAAAATAAAAGGTTTAAATCGTGATAGCTCAAAGACTATAGTCCATCTCCCCCTTGGGACACTATGTCCCTCGAGGATGCTAACTTGGCTGAGATACTAAGGAAAAGCATGAGATGATACACGGGGATGCTAACTTGGCTGAGATACTAAATAATGAATGAATATCTGGGATCAAAAACTAAGGCATAAATATGTAAATGGGAGATCTGTAACATACCAATGACCACATCAGGAGAATTTTCCTGATCTTGTCTGGACTAAACTGCATAAAACTTGTTTAGGCGTTGCCCACTAGTGGTGCTGAAAGCGAAACCTTGTTGATTCGGATAACCTTGCTTAGCTAAAGAATGATTATACTGACCCTGAGAACCTGACTGAGGATAATCTCTGACTCTGTGGCCTGGCTTGCCACACCCGAAACAAACATCACTGCCAGCTCTGCACATACCCTTATAATTCTTACCACACTCTCCGTAAAATAGATTAGTATGACTATTGCTTACACTATTCTAGGTCATCGGTACACTGGCTGAGGCTAGAGTTGGGACTAAGAACTTTGGGTAAGACTGGGAACGGTTACCACTTTCTAACTTAGGCTAACTAAAATTAAAGCTACCTATTCTAGCCCTCTTAGTCTCTCTCTCCTCCTTTTTAAGCTTCTGCTCCTCAATCTGTTGAGCATAGACATAAGCCTAAATATGTCCATCTTTTTAATCAATATTACTTCCATACACTCTTTAACCAGACTATCTGACACCCCAGATACAAACTTTCTCATTCTAGACCTGTTGTCTGCTACTATATGGGGAGCATACCTGGCTAATTGAGTAAACTTAAGGGAACACTCTTTTATGCTCATACTACCTTGTCTGAGTTTGATGAATTCTAACACTTTGTCTTCTCTCATCTCTAAGGAAAAGAATCTATCTAGGAAGGCAGTACAAACTTTTCCCACTCTATGGGCTCTGTATCGATACCCCTATCTACCTTCTGCTACTTAAACCACATATGGGCTATATCTTGTAGCTGATAGGTGGCTCACTTAGCACTCTCACTGGAAGTCACTCCCATGATATTTATGACTTTTTGAATCTGATCGAGGAACTCTTGTGGATCCTCTTCTAACTTAGATCCCATAAAGGAAGTAGGATTCATCCGGGTGAAGTCCTGAATCCTGGCTACAACAGTATTGGCCACTGGGTTGGATGGAATAGCAGTTGGTCGTTCATTCTGAACTACTACTGAATTGGCTAGAGTAGTGAATACAGCTCTGAATTCTGCGTGAGAGACATGTTCATCCAGGGGATCTTCCTGAATGGGCTAAGGGGCTGACTATTTTCCAATTCTTCTTTCGTTAGTCCTTATGGGAGGCATATTCTGTAAATGAAAGAAAGAAGAGGATTAGACTAAGAGATTAACTTGACCTAATGCTCATTTGCACAATATGAATACTGAAAGAAGGAAACTTTTCCTAAAACATCTTATAGCCTCCTATCTATAAGTATGGCGTGCTACATACCCATGCACAAGACTCCACATGATATGGCTTTTCAGACTTCCTAGGACTCTATTGAACCATAGGCTCTGATACCAATTTTGTAATGCCCCGAGTCTGCACCCTGGATGCTACACGATGTTTACGACCTTGAAGGACCACAAGCTAACCCATGACTGATATCTGCTGTGAGCACTGAATAATAATAATACTATAATATTTTTGGAATAATAGGCTGAAATGCCAAAAGGTTCAAAACATCTAAAATATTGATAAAATATAACATTTGAATCTGAAATACTATCTAAAAATCTAATCTGAAAATCTAGTCTAAAAAGCCTCTAACTGAAACCATCTGAAAGTGGAGTTGATGGGACAATCCTCTAACTAAATCCATCTACTAAAATACTGCAATGCTAAAGTACTAAAATAAAAGCATATCCTCGATAGATGAGGACTCACTGCTAAATTTGCTACTGTTGGTTGAATCTGGCTAAGCGCGGTCAGGAACCTGAGTGTCCAAACTTATGATATGAAACATCAAAGCGTAGGAAAGTATGAATCAGTACGTGGGAATGTACTGGTATGCTAGATGAGGTAAAGCTGAATGCAAAGGTTCATATGCATGAACAATAACTAACTAAATAATATGCAAGAGCTGGATTAGCATACATGAAGGATCTAAAACTACTGAACATACTATGCATATTGTAACTGAGTATACTGGAACTGAATCTAATAAATGATAACTGAATATACTTATAATCTAAGATCACTCATAATCTGAATTACTGATAATGGAGTGACTATATCTGACAGTCCTAATTTTGTAGAACTAAAATAAGTTCTATTCTGATGACTGAGATTGAAACCGAAACTGTGGAAGGTAATCATCTAATTGATATGCCCCAATCTGAACAAATAGGGTTCAAATCTGTAACCCTAATTAGAAGGGCTTTAGTACCATGCCACGGGTAAAGACAAGTTGAAGAGTAACCCTCTACTGGTAGGTTCCTTAACGAGAATGATGGTACCCTTATCTGACAGGTTGGAACACCTCATCAACCCTCAACTGGTAGGTTCAATGTCTTAATCTACACTGGCTACATAGTTCTGGAATGCAAGGATTGCTTTTAAGGATCACACCCTCTGCTGGTAGGTGAGCCCCCATCCTTGGATTCACTCGGTGCTGAATCCTACTCCCAACTTAAAGACACTGAACTAAGTATACTGAAATGGACTGGACTGATACTGAGATTACTGAGTTTTCCTAAGTTCTGTAACTAACTAAGAGTACTAATACTATTGATCATGACATGACTAATACTATTCTATAACTGACACTGGCTCTAAATAAACAGCTCAGTTGTTGGGTATTAAATACTCTCAGGACTCGATAGCATGAAAAGTAAAGCAAAACATAATCTTAAATAACATAACAATGATCACTTGGTCATAATTCATTCATACAGACATTCCATCAAACACTTGTAATGCATTTACTTATACATGGATTGGGAATACATGTTAGCATGGAATAATGGCATTATTTCATTCTCATAGGCAATTTATCAAACACATAAATATCGTACTTGGTTCATTAAATCATAAACACTTAGGGTTAACAAGGTTACAACAATCAACTTGCAAATTGAAGGATTTATCATGACTATCATGTAATTCAACACATACTAGAATCAATTCCTAGAAATTGTAATCTAAATCATGGATTAAAACTCAAACGATATCATAAACATGAATTCAATCTAATTCAAACATGGAAATCATAAATCATAAATCTTGTATATTGAAAAAAAGATTCTTGGGCTCCATGGAAGGTAAGGATCCATGGATGGACATCTAACATACCTTAATTTGATGAGTTCTTGGAGAAATTCTTGGGATTGACCTTGATTCTTGAACTAGGGTTTGTTTTCTTTAAAGAGAACTACCTTTTGGTTTGGGGAAACGTGAATAATAAAGGGTTTTATATATTTTTAAGTCTTAAATTCCATATCTGGGTGGAATAAAATCATGAAAAAAGACTGGTTTAACCCTGGGTGCAACTTTAATTTTTTGTGAAATTTTCCTGATCTGGACCACTGGCGCAATGCGCCACTATCATGCCAAGCTACTGGAAAATGACAATTGAGAAATTACATGGTGGCACGATATGGTGGTATCGCATTGCCACTTTGTTTACAAATAGGAAGTGCACTGCGACGCGGTGGAATCACGTTGGCACACTGAAAAAGGACAATTATGAACTGAGTCTATGTCGCGACATGCCAATATCACAAAGAAAAATTGCAAATTGAAAATCGCTATTCTAACACACTCCGTGACGCGCTACTGGCCTAAATGATGATGTTTAACGACTAAGAATTAAAATCGTCATGACTTCTTACTCGGTTGTCAGATTTAGGTGAATTTTATATCGATGGAAAGCTAATTGAATTTTCTACGCAATGGCAGGCTCAAATCTAAAAATTACTGAGTATTTTAAAAAATTTATTTAGGATAACCCATGTACTGAGTGTTAATTTAGGCTAGGGAAACACGAGGTATTACACATCTCTTCTCCATAAACTCAGACTCAGCCCAAGGTAATAGATTTCTTTTGAATATACTTAGTGTCATGTTCAGATATAGCTACCAACTTGGTATAAATTAACGTTGCCTACTAAGTCATGCATTCACAAATCAATTCAGTCATATACTCATGTATCAGACATACATGTCCAATATATCAGCCCAGCTTATCAGTAATCCTAGTCATGTATTCATGAATCATGTTCAACTTTACTCATGCTTCAGATATGCATGTTCAGCATGATAATTTAGTAAATCAGTAATTTTAGCAATTTCTAGTGAATCAATGCGGAATCGATGCGGCGCATTGGCTATCACGTCGATGCCAATGATGCAGCATGTCATCTTGCGAATCGACAGTCCAGTTTTTAGTCATTAAAAGTCACATCCTTGGGGGGTATTTAGGTCTTTTTCCTACCCCTATTCAGCCTTAAAACATGATATTCAGCCTTCATTAAGCAAAATATACTTACTTTCTCTCAAATTGCTCAAGAATGAAAACCCTAGGTGATTTAATTTCAAGGCCAAGGCTCAAGATTTCCACCATTTTTCTTTAGGAATTTAGCAACCAAGGTATGTCAAGTTTTTATCCAAGGGTTCCTTCCACCCTTGGAGTCCGAGAAACTCTTTTAAACTTCAAGTATCTTGATTTTATGCTTTCCATGATTTGGATTCAAGTGTATTCATGATTATAATGTTGATTGGATTTCTATTCCATGATTAAGTGCAAGATTTATGTAAAAACAACTATTATGTATATAGCATCATGTGAATTCAGGTTAAAGCCTTGAAATTATGATGCTCATGTGTAGATTAGTACTATGTGCATATACAATGCCTTCTAAGTGTTTGATGAGTTGTTCATGAGAATTAAATAATGAAATTATATCATGTTAGTATGTATTCAATTTCAGATCATGCAAGTGTTTACTAGAATGTCTCAATGAATGAATGATGATCAAGTAGTTATTTATCATGTTTCAAAATTGTGCCATGTCTTTACTTTATGTTATAGAGTCTTGGGGGTATTTAATACTCAACAATTTAGTTGATCACATAGATCCATGGTCAGTCTAAGGATAGTATCAGTCATGTCATGATCAGTTGAACTCTCAGTCAGTTACAGAACTCAGGAAAAACTTAGTAGACTCAGTATCAGTCTAGTCCAGTTCAATATTAAGTTCAGACTTCAGTAAATTTAGTCAATTTGTAGAATTCGGTAGTATTTCATCAGTCAACAGAACTCAGTGAACTCAGTTTAGTTTAGTAAGACACTATACTCAGTAACAGTTCAGTCAAGCCTAATTTGAACTAGGAATCAGTTCAGTGTCTATTCAGTTGGGAGTAGGATTCAGCACCGAGTTAACCCAGGGATGGTTGGCATTCCTTCTACTAGAGGGTTTGACCCTAAATAGCAATCCCTATATTGCAGAACTACGTAGCCAGCATAGGTTGAGATATTCTCCTACCAGATTAGGGTTGATACAGGTTGTATGAGTTTTTCTGTCAGCGAGGGTTGATCAAAGAGCTTTCAATCAGAGAGGTTTAACTCATAGTTTTCAATACTCGTGGCACAGTACTGACACCCTTCCAACTAAGGTTAGTGATTAGACCCTAATTTATTTAGAAAATGGAATGTCGGTTAGATGATTACCTCTCACTGTCTCTGTTTCAGTTCTAGTCTTAGAATTAAACTCAGTTTAGTTCTACAGATTTAGGACTGTTAGATACAGTTACTTAATTTAGTACAAAACTCAGTATAGTTCCACAGAATCAAGACTGTTAGATACAGTCACTCAGTTATCAGCTACACAGTATCAGTAAACTCAGATATTAGTAAATCAATAATTTAGAACTCAGTATCTAGTGTTATCACAACCTCAGATTTTGGTACATGTATTTATGTATGTACTCCTATTCAGTAATATTCATATCATTCAGTCAGTATTGTTTATGCATATGAACCCATACATTTTAGCTTACCTAACTTTGCATACGAGTACATTCAAAGTACTGACACATACCTCTGTTTTACTCTATGACATTTTATATCATAGGTTTAGATGCACGGCATCTGATCATACTTAGCAGTTCAGATATTTAGCTGACAAATTTAGTGTTGAGTCCTTTTATTTTGAGGACATGATGATTATTTCAGTAGTTTAGCTTATTTCAGTAGTTTGAAGTTAGTTAGGGCTTGTCCAATCAACTCCATATTTCAGATAGTTTAGAGGCTTTTTCAGACTAGAGTATTTTCAGATAGATGTATCAGATTTGGTATTTGTTATACCATATTCAGTATTATTATAGTATTGAACCTTATGGCATGTTTTCCGCCTAATTTTTGCATAATTATAGTATTATTACTTAGTTATTGCAATAGGTATCAGTCATGGGTTAGCTTATGGTCATTCGAGATTATGAGCACCATGTAGCATCCGGGGTACAGACTCAAAGCGATACAGTAACACTGGATACTACATTCAGAATCACTAGTTTACTGATATCTGAGTTTACTGATACTGTATTACTGTTAACTAAGTGACTGTATTTGATAGTCCTGATTCCGTGGAACTATTTTGAGCTCTATACTGAACTAAGTGAATATGCCTGGCAGTCCTGATTTCTGTAGAACTGAACTAAGTTCTATTCTGGAGTCTAAAATTGAGACTATGGGAGGTAATTATCTAACCAACATGCCCCTTTCTAAATGAATTAGGCTCTAACTTGTAACCCCAGTTAGAAAGGTGTCAGTACCGTGCCACAGGTAAAGATATGTTGAGTCACCCTCATTTAGAAGGTGCTATAAAAGAGAACAGTGGTACCCTCAACAAGCAGGTAGGACACCTCATCAACCCTCAACTGGCAGGTTGATGTCTCAACCTATGCTAGCTATGTAGTTCTAGAGCACAAGGACTGCTTCTAAGGATCACACTCTCTATTGGCAGGTGAGTCCCCATCCTTGGGTTCACTCAGTGATAAATCCTACTCCCAACTAAATAGACACAGGACTAAATTCTAAACTGTGCTAAGTTGGACTGATCTATTACTGATTCATACTATCTGACTAAACTGAACTGAGTTCCCCGAATTCCGCTAACTGATGAAATATTAGTGGATTCTGTTAACTGACTGAACTCTACTGGGTTCTAAACTAATTACTAAACTACTAATCATGATAATACTGAGTCTATTCTGTAGCTACTATATCTCTAGGTACACAACTAGGTTTTCGGGTATTAAATACCCCCAGGACGCGATAGCATAGACTATAAGACATAGCATAATCTTGACATATGATAACTAATTACTTGATAACCATTCATTCATTGAAGCATTTTGACAAACACTTGTATAACATGAACTTGTATACATGCTAATATGATGGGACTTAACTATTCAACTCACATGAACAATCCACCAACACTTGGAGGGCATAGTATATGCACACAATACTAAACAACATGTGGGCATTACAATTTCAACTACCAAATTCATAATTTAAAGTTTTTAACATGAATTCTCATGATGAAAACACATGTAATAAACAATTTCATACAAATATTGCAACTAATCATGGATTAGGAATTCTATTAACATGGAAATCATGATCACATTCAAACCCAACCATGAAATTCAACAAACTCATGAACTTATAGTAAAAAGGGTTTCTTGAACTCCAAGGCTGGAAAAAATCCTTGGATGAACACTTCACATACCTCAATGCCTTAATTCTCGAAGATTGGTGGTGCAATCCTTGGGATTTGAATCTTGGGTTGATAGCCCTAGGGTTTGTTCTTAAATGATTTTGAGAGAAAAGAGTGAAATTTTACTTTGTGAGAGTTGAATTTTGTGTTTTAGGGGCTAATTCAAAGTGGAAACAAAATGGGGAAAATGTCCCAAATACCTCTCTGGATGTTGTCCCAAATGGGGAAACGTGCCCAACGATTCACAGACTAATCCGTCGCATCAATGGGGTCAATGCTATGGCTGATACGATGCATTAATTTTGCATTGGCTCACTGGAATTTGCACTGGGAGCTGGGGAAAAGTACTCATCGATGTGATGGGCGATGCGGAGAGTCAAGATCACATTGATCCACTGGTTTAGACTTCCAAACATGCCTCAAACGGAGTCCAAAAAATCCAAAACTTCTTAGAGAACACCTACTGATATTCCTGATCATGAATTAACCTAAAAATGGATATTTAAAGGTCATAAGGGTCGTGAAAAAGTATCATCAACTTATGAAGGCTAAAATAACTCTAAGTATGAACACTTAACTGAATTTTTTCTAAGTCTGAGACCCCTTACTTGCTTTTACAGGACTGAATCAAGCTTAGAATTTTGTGGGGTCTTACAAACGCTTACTCTCTCCCATCTAAGAAATTGCTAATCATTACTATCTTAACAAAAGGAGAGGTCACTGAAAGGTTAGAACATGAGGAACTGAAATATGAAAGACTAACTTTGACACGTAACTGAGGCCTGAGAAATAGAGTATCAACATTATAGATTTATTGAAGAGATCTAAATTAAGGATATACATGACATGTTATGAATTTCGCTGATCATTAGGAGTGTAGCATGAGTACTGGAACTGGATATACCGTAAAGCATGAGTACATGAGTTACATGACCTGAGTTTGGAGTTTCTGAATTCATGGAACATGATTCGTACTGCTAAGTGAACTAAAACTTCTCATACTAGGAACTGGAAGAGTACATGATTTTCTATAAAGTGCACGAATGTGAGCTATGATCATAAAGCTCGCATGTAAGTCATGAGTAGATATCATGATAACTGAAGTACAAACTTTGTACTGAGATAAGAATGGGTTGGGCATTATCCTCCCTTACTGCTATTCTATTACATACTGACATCACTACTAGAATCTGAGAACCTGACTTAGTTACTAGTTCTATTATCTCTTTCTTAGCTTAGATCCAACATTCTAAGTCTGGGAACTACTTAATCAACAACTCTAAACTAAACTGCCACCACTTTACTTTAGAATTTGGGGTATAATAATACGCATAATTGATAAACCCACCCTGAATGACTATGCCTTATAATGTAAAATCTGCTGCTAGTATTTTATTTTGAGATACAACTCTTAGCTTTTCTATGGCCCCAACAATCATCATATAACAACCTAAACTCTGATTAACTTAGAATTCTCAAAAGTATCACTATACCATGAGTTTATACCATCTAGTGCTTCAACTCTACTTTCTATTAGCTTAACCTTTAAAGATTCAAACTTAGATTCTAACACATAACCTGGATATCCCTAAATCCTTAATAACCATACTACTTTAATCATATCCTATAAATATCACATCCATAACATATGTTTCGAATAAATAAACTTAAATTCTTGCATACACTATTTCAAGCCTGCTGATTTACTTTTCATCCAGATAGCCCCATGAATATAATCTACTCAAATTCAGATAATACTATCCCAACTCTATTGCTGTTAAAGTTCTAGGTTCATGCTTCTAACTCTAGGTCATATGCTATCATAGGATTCTGAGAAGAGATGTGAAAACACATCTGACTCTTAAGCATTGAGGTACTACCCCTCTATTCGATGATCGGTTCATTGGGAAACTGAAACTGAACGACTCTATTTCTTCTATCAACTGAAGTGATTTTTTGGGATACTATAACTGGGCAATTTCTATATACAGAAGGTAGGATGAATTACAAAGAAAATTTAAATAGAGCATCATGCTCTTTCACACAACATGAATACTGAAAGAAGGGAAACTTTTCTTAGAAACGTCTTGTAGCCTCTTGTCCATAAGTGTTGTACACTTCACACCCATGTATAAGACTCTACTCAACATAGCTTTCAAACTCCCTAGGACACTATTAAAACCTTAGGCTCTGATACCAAGTTTTTAACAACCCAAAAATATACCCTGGTCACCACACGGTGCTTATGATCTTAAAAGACCACAAGCTAACCCATGAATTAGCACCTATTGTGAGTACTGAATAATAGTAACAAAATACATATGTGCAGAATAATTGAATATGCTATAAGGTTTTAAATACAGAGAACTTTATAAAATCATAAGTCTAAAAACAATTGTCTAAAAATTTATTAAAATTAATGATCTAACTGACTGTTTGAAAGTGCCTAAAAATAATACTGAGAAGACTTATAATAATAATGGGTAAATTAACTAATTGTCTGAAATAGTCTAAAAAGCCTTTAACTGCAAAGTTGATGGGACAAGCCCCCAAATAACTCTAACTAACTACTAACCTGAAAGACTAAGATAAAAATAAATGGCCCTCAATATATGAGGACTCACCACTGCTACTATTGTAGATGCACTAGAATATCTAATTACAGTTAGGAACCTGAGCATCCGAACCTGTGATATAAGATATCATAGCATAAGAAATGAGTACACGATTTGTACTTTGAATGTACTGGTATATGAGATGAGGTTGAGCTAAAATGTATGGGTTATATGCATATGATAATAACTGACTGAATAATATAAGATATCTAAGTATGAATGCATAAAAGCTATAAAATCTGAGAATACATGACCAAGCATAAAACATGATTTTAATATAGTTTGTAAACTAAAATACTGAAATACTGTTATTGAATAACTGATAGCTATATGTTATAGTTAAGAAAACCTAAAATTAAGTTTTGTACTGAATACTGAACTGAGACTGTGGCAGGTACCATCTAACCAATATGCCTCATTCTAAGTTGATTGGGGTTCAACTTGTGACCCCAGTTGGAAAGGTGTCAGTACCATGCCACTAGTACTAACAATGGCTGTGTGGATCTACTAACCTATTGAAAAACCAAGGTATCAAGCCTAAACTGATAGGTGATCCCTGGCGGAGTCACTCCTAAACTGACGAGTTACCCCTGGGAGGTAGTCGAGCCTAAACTGATAGATGACTCCTCATAACCCATATTGGCTATGTCATTTTAGAATACAGGGACTGCTACTAACGACTTCGCCTAACTGACGGGTAAGTTGTCGTCCTCATTCACTCGATGCTAAATCCTACTCCCAACTAAAAGACACTGATTACTAGACTAAACTAAGTTTAACTAGATATGAAAACTGAGTGACTAATAGTGCACTTACATGTCTAAAAATATTTTAAAAATACTAAGACTACGTAAACAACTAAGTTTATGGGTACTCATAACCCCCAGGACATGATAGAAAAAATAATAGAAATGCATGAATATCCGTACAAATGACCATAATAGGGATCATTGTTCAAAACTATCTCTTAGACATTTCATCAAACATATGGGGGTCGTAAATTGAAGCGTGGGAATAGTTTAAAACATATAATTCACATGGATAGAATAATAATCCATAAATTAGGGATTTAACATGAAAAGATCATCATTCAAATGTGTCAAGGATAATTTCCAATGAAAACACATGGTAAACATAATTTAAAGTCAAAGTTCATAATAGTTTCATGTAGATAATCCATAACACATGTAAAAATCATAACTTTAAACTTGAAAATGGATTATTGGACTCCATGGGTGAAAATGACCCATGAATGAACATCACAAATACCTTAACTGAAGAATTTGTGAAAATTCTTGGTGGTTTCTTAAAGGATAAGCTTGAATCCCTTGATCCTTTTGAAGAGGCTAAGGTTTGTTTCTTGAGAGACAAGGTTTTCTTTTAAGAGAATTTTGTGAATAAGATAGCAAATTATGATTTTGGGACCCTAAATCCCATATTATGGGCCATATGGGTGAAGGGAAAAGAACCAATTGCCCTTGGAAAAATAAAATCAAAAGCCAAAAAATAAGAGACCACGATGGAGCATGCGTTGTGGGCTCTTGTCCACCAAACTAGACCATGCACCATGGGCTCTACCGCGAGCACCCGTAACAATGGACTAGGGCACGCAACGTGGGCTTATCCTATTGGTGTTACTATTTTATAAGTATAAATACATCCTTACACTGGTTCAAAAAATTCAAAACTCACCCGAGACGTACTATGGACAACCCCGATCATGAATCAACTTAAAAATTAATTTTTCAAGCTCAAAAAGGTTAAAAATAAAATCATCAAAGTTTAGGGGCTTTTATAAATGACAAAGTCCTAACACTTGGTGAAATTTTCTAAGTCTTAGACCCCCTTTAATATGTAATAGTAAGTAAAAATAAGCTAGGATATTACGGGGTCACTTACACTACCTATAAATCGAGAGATACCGCCAAGGATTAGTGGAGGTCACTTGTTAGTTACAAACCTCTGGGTTCGCCAGAGATGACATAGGATCAGTTTATTGAGGTGCCTTTTTAGATAGGTTTGTGTTTTTTAGTCTAAGAAATTAGGTGAAAGGTTAGCTTGATCACTTGGAGCAGGGAGGTTAGCTTGATCACTTGGAGCAGGGATCCATGAATTTTTCACAGTATGAGGAACATTTTCATGCCTTGTCTAGATATTTCTATTATAGTATTTCCATTGAGTCTAAGAAGATTCAAAAGTTCATGAAGGGGTTGGATGTTTTACGTCATCTTGCTACTGCCCGGATAGTAGTGTTAGGGGTATCTTTTTAGAGTATAATAGGTCATGTGAATATTATTGAGTTTATTCTTTAAGCGTCTTAGTGAGGCGCCAAGAGGATGCGCCATCAGGGCGAGTTCAGAGGTCAAACTCCTCGAGTTAGATATTTTAGAGGCTCACATAAATATCATGGTAGATAGGTACAAGTAGCCTTACAGGGTTTAGGTAGTGGGTTTTTTAGTTCAGCAGCTTCGGGTGGTTATTCTAGCTCTGCCAAACCTCTTTCTATTGATTAAGGCCATAGAATTTGAGTTTTGTCTTTAATGAGGTTGGCTATTTGGCCAAGGACTATCCTTGCTATATTTTTTGGCCAACTTATATATCTGTTGCAAGAGGTAGAGGTTCTACTGGAGGTATGCAAGGCAGAGGTAGTGATGCCTATGGTGGTGCTTGCAGGACTACTCAGTCAGGTGGTAGACATAGACAATGCTATGCTATACCTTCTAGACCATATGTAGAGGCTTTCAACGCTATTATTATAGGTATCATCCCTATTTATTTCAAATCTACATTTATTTTATTTGATCCAGGATTGAATTTCTTCTATGTGTTTGTATATTTTACTTTGAGTTTTAATTATGTTAGTGATCCCCTTGACATACTTATCCATGCATCTACCCCGTAGAAGATACCTTAGTGGTGGATCGGGTGCACCGGTCATGTGTTTTGACTTTTGCAGGCTGTGAGACTTGGGAAGATTAGATTATTCTAGCTATGGTATATTTAACATCATCTTGGAGATGGATGGGTTAGCTCCTTATCCTGCTTTTCTAAATTATTATTCCAAGATTGTAAATTTATCTCCATTGGTTATGCCAAGGATAACTTGGAATGGTTCACTTTATTTGGGTCCTATGAGAGTTATATCTTTCCTTTAGGATCATCAATTGGTATAGAGAGGTTGTTTATCTTATTTGGCCTATTTTCATGATGCTAATGTTGCTTCCTCGCCTTCTTTTGATTCTATTTGTATTGTCTGTGAGTTTATAGATATTTTCTCTACAAATTTTCCTGGTATGTATCCGGATCGTAATATTGACTTCACCATTGATATTGAGTCAGACACCAAGCCTATCTCTATTTCTCCTTATAGGTGGCCTAGACAGAGCTGAAGAAATTAAAGGATCAGTAGCAGGAGTTGTTGGATAAGGGATTTATCTAACCTAGTGTATCCCTTGGTGGTTCGCATGTCTTGTTTGTAAAGAAAAAAGGTAGGTCTATACGTGTGTTTATTGATTATTAGCAGGGTAAAGAAAGTAATGATTAAGAATAAGTATCTATTTCCTCATGTTGATGATTTATTTGTTCATCTTTAGGGTGCTTTAATGTTTTCAAAGATTAATTTGAGGTTCAGGTATTACCACTTGGGTATTAGAGCTTTAGATATTTTGAAGATAATTTTTTGGACTCGGTATGGTCATTATGAGTTCTTTCTTATATTTTTTG
The DNA here is from genome assembly GCF_002878395.1 of Capsicum annuum. Classification (NCBI taxonomy): domain Eukaryota; kingdom Viridiplantae; phylum Streptophyta; class Magnoliopsida; order Solanales; family Solanaceae; genus Capsicum; species Capsicum annuum. Next base: position 149,113,877 of record NC_061116.1, read on the forward strand.
GGTTGACCAATACCCCAATTGCATTATGAAGTTAATGAAATGGGTATTTTGATTGTATCTCGACCCTTTTATCATTATATTTATAGATGATATCATGATTTATTCCAAGAGTAAGGCAGATTATGAGGAACATTTGTGGATTGTACTTTAAAGATGCAGGGATAAAAAGTTGTATGCTAAGTTCTCCGAGCGTGACTTTTTTGTTGGACTATATTTCTTTCTTGGATCATGTAGTGACCAGTGATGGTATTACTATCAATCTCGTCAAGATTGTAGTGACTCATGATTAGGCTAGGCTTACTTATCCTATCGAGATTAGGATTTTTATTGGTTTGATAGGATACTATTGATGTTTTGTTGAGGGTTTTTCATCTATTATGGATCCATTGACCAAGTTGACTTATGAGAAAATATCTATTTAGTGGTCTGATGCTTGTGAGGCGACCTTCTAAAAGCTCAAGGATTTATTGAAATCAGCTTCTATCTTGAGTTTGCCTAAGGAGGTTATGGGTTTTGTCATCTTCTATGATGCTTTAGGTGTTGGGTTAGGTGTTGTGTTGATGCAAGAAGGTAAGGTGATTATATAAGCTTCTCGTTAGTTGATGTTCCTTGAGAAGAATTACCCTACCCACGATTTGAAGTTATACGCGATTATTTTTGCTTCAAAGTTGTGGAGGCACTACTTGTATGGAGTCCGTTGTGAGATTTTCTAAAATTATCATTGCCTTCATTACTTCTTCTCCCAGTGAGATCTTAATATTAGGCAGCATCGTTGGCTTGAGTTGCTTAAGGATTATGTCCTTACTATTCTTTTATCATTCGAGCAAGGCTAATATGGTTCCAGATGCCTTTAGTTAAAAGTCGACTAGCATTGGTAGCTTGGCATATTTTTTTTTATCTAGGAGAGGCCTTTACCTATACTGTTTAATGTTTGACTAACCAGATAGCTGGGCTTGATGTCTCGACACCTGGGCATGTTTTGATATTCATGGAGGCTAGATTTTCTTTGACAGAAAAGATTTGGCCTCACCAGTTTGGTGATATTAGGTTGAGAATAATTTGGGATAAGGTGTTGCATTGTAAGGCTAAGGAAACCTCATTTGATTTTGATGGTGTTTTAAGGATTGGAGGTTGAGTTTGTGCATATAGAGTAGGTGATTGGGTGAGATTGATATTGGAGGAGGCTCATTATTTTAGATATCCAATCCATCTAGGAGTGAGTAAGATGTATCATGATTTAAGGCAGCACTACTGGTGCGGTGGTATGAAAAGGGATGTAGCAAATTTTATAGCTCATTACCTTTGTTTCCAGTAGGTGAAAGCCGAGCATATAAGGCCTATTGGTTTGCTTAAGAGGTTACCCATTCCCGAGTGGAAATAGGAATGGATCACTATAGTCTTTTTGACTGGGTTGCCTTGTACTTCTTATGGTTCAGATAGTGTTTAAGTCATCGTGGATCAATTGACCAAATCTTCTTATTTCACTCTTGTTTAAGTTTCTGTTAGTGTTAAGAGGTTGGCCCGTAACTTTTTTTTAAGATAGTTTGTCTTCATGTTGTACTAGTATTTATCATCTTAAATAGGGGTTCAGTCTTAACATCTCAATTTTTGAAGGCTTTTCAAGAGAAATTAGGTACCCTAGTTGATCTTAGCATAACTTTTCACCCCATATCAAACGTTAGTCGGAGGGGACTATATAAGTTTTAGAGGATATGCTCCACGCTTATGTTATGGACTTTGGAGGTCAGTGGGAGTAACATTTAGCATTGGTAAAGTTTGCGTATAATAAAGCTACCATTCTAGATTAAGATGTCTTCCTTCGAGGCTTTGTATGGTAGACATTATTATTCTTCAGTTGGTTGGTTTTAGGTCTCTGAAATTAGACCTTGAGGTATGAATTTGCTTCGCTGGTCTTTGGGTAGAGTTGGAGTCATTTAATATAGACTTCGAACGGCTTAGAGTAGGAAGAAGTGCTATGCAGATTGTAGACTTCGTGCCTTAAGATTTAATGTTAATGATCGAGTCTTTCTTTGTGTTTCACCCATAAAAAGCGTGATGAGTTTTGGGAAGGGTTCATATGAGCCCTCGGTATATTAGACCATTTAAGATTATTCAGAATATTAGGGATGTGGCTTATAAGTTAGCATCGGCTCCAGATTTATCAGTTGTTCATCCAGTTTTTCATGTTTCCATGCTTCGGCGTTACATTTTAGATTCGTTGGGATTCAGTGCATTTAGATAAGAGGTTGTGTTTTGTTCAAGAGCCCATCTCTATTCTAGCTAGAGATGTTAGGCGATTACATTCTAGAGATATTCCAGTGGTTAAGGTCCAATGGAAACATCAACCTATAAATGAGGCTACTTGGGAGGTTGAGTTCGATATGAGTGATAGTTATCCCCCATTTTTTGTTGATTCAGGTATTTTCCTTACCTATTGTTTGAGGACGAACTATAGTTTTGGTGGTGGGTGATGTAATGACTTCACTTTTGGTGATTTTTATGAATACTCATTTTTGTGTAATTTGAACATTTTACCCCTCCCCTTGGTTGCTTTGTGGCATTTTTGGGATGTGGAGATAATTAGCATGGTTCCCGATGCATTTCGGTGTGATTTGCAAGTTTGTCATTTTTGGTGGTTAAAATAGCTTTATAATTGACTTTGGTCAACGTTTATTATTCTGTGCATCGAATGGCAAATAGACTATGCCAATAGATTTAGAATATCAATTTTAGGATATTAACATGGCTGGTTTGGTTTTACGACTTTGGTATCTCATTTCGACCCTCGTTTTGAAGTATTTTAAAATTAGATTTCAGGGATCAATATTGTGAAAATGATATTTCTTAAAAAATTTGATATCACCATTGAGTTCGAAGCGTCAAATTTAGTAGGGTAGCATAGTTCTTTTGCATTCTCAGGATTCCAAATGAACCCTGAGGGGTCCTTGGAGACTTGAAATTTTTCAAGTTTCCAACTAATGCATTTCAGCTAGTTTGACCACTAAAGTGCCCAAAGCTCCTTAGCGGAGGCCGCTTTAGCAGCCGTATGATGCTTTAGTAGACCCGCTAGCTAGCAAATGCTGCTTTCAAGGCAAGCTAGCTGCTAAAGTGCTAGCCTCTTTAGCGCCACTTGACCGGTTAAATGGTCTAGCATCAGTGTACAGGTACCGCTTTAGTGGCCCTTGGGAGCTTTAGCACTGACCGCTAAAGTAGTTAGGGCCCACTTTAGCAAAACCTAGGATATATCAATACCCTCATTCTCATTTTTTTCACCATTTTGAGACTTAGAGCTTGGGTTTAGAATTTGTGAGCGATTTCATCCATTTTCAAGGTTGGATAAGCTTCAAACCCTATTTCAATTATTTTTCTTTGATTCCTGTCTTCTAAAGCTTGTTAAATCTCGATTTCAAATGTGGGATTTGGGGTATTTTGCTCGAAAAACCTAAATTAGTATTTCTTTGATTTAAACTCCAATTTCAACTGGTTTTCACTGGTGTTTTCTTCTATTGATTCCTATAATATTGGGTAATATATGTGTGAACTAAAATTTTGATTTTACCCTTTTTTTAAATCTTTTTGTGTCCGTTTTGACCCTGACTAGGAAATAGGCAATATGGGCATCATTGGTTTCCTTTTGATGCGTAGATTTTATATTTGTATAGTTTAGTTGGTTGAAAGGCCGTTTGTGAGGGGAAGATTCTGTGTTGAAGGATTTTGGACCAATTTTTCTTCATCCAAGTAGGTTTTGACTTAACTTTCTTCAGACTGGATTGGGTAGTTAATACTGATATAAAAGCATATTATGGGTGTGGGAACTAATCATAGAATTAGATGTATTTCTATTTTGTGCCCATGTGGGAGCCTATGTTGTTGTTATTTGGTAGTTTTGAGACATTATTTGTTATGTGTGACTGTGTGGGGTCTTATATGATGTTGTTGGCCTGGTATTTATGTAATTGGTTGTTTTATTCTTTGTAAAAATTATCTAAGTTGGGATTTATGGGGTATCAATGGCATCTTATGGTATTTATTACTCTATTCGATACATGAATTATGTTGGATCATGTATGGTTGGCTTATTGATTGAGTTTTGGCTCATGTGCTTGGTATATTGGTTGGAATTTGATATTCTCATTCTGTTTGGTTATGAGAATTACATCTTCATATCATATACATTCATGAAACATTGGTACGGCCGTGGAAATACTGGTTTTCTGACAAAAAATGTGACATTTTTTAAAAAAACTTCTGCTGATGTATGTGTCGGAGAGGACTTATAGATATTGGATTGGTATTGGTTATTGGATTGTTTATAGGTTGACAAATCTCTCATGGGTCCTACCTTAGGAGCACGGCTCTGTAAGTGCATACGGAGGTTGTGCGACAACCCCGTGCATCATCATCTTTATTGTATTTCATACATTGCGTATATTTGGTGTTGTATTCTCGGGCTTGATTTGATGTCTATCTATTTGTGTTCCTTCCTTATACTTGTGTTTGGTATATGTATAAATTTTAGAATTATTAGTGGAGACGATGTGGGATACCGTTTGGGATATTTTCCGATTGCAGGTGATGTGCCTATAGTGTGTATTTAATATACTTTATTTTCTACTTTGCTCGGTTGGCCTATGATACCTACTGAGTACAAGTGGACCATACTCATTCCCGTTTTGCCCTTTTGATGTAGATCCAGGTACTAGTGCGCCACACGATGACTGATTTCGGGTGGTGCTTGGAGTATTTTTGAGGTAGCTGACGGTCTATGATTCCATAGTTAACATACTAACTCTTCTTATCTAGTATATGTGTTGTTTTGTATTCTGAGATAGATTATATTCCTTTTTAGACTTCAATTGTATATTTTGACTTTGAGATGTACTTAGTCAGTTCTTACACCGTGACATCGAATTTTGGGGTGACTTATGGATTTGATGTTGTGTACATTTTTCCATTATTAGCGTATAAGTGTGGTTTGGCTTTGTTCTAGAAGTATTACCTTTTTTCATTATTATCGTATAAGTGTGGTTTGGCTTTGTACTAGAAGTATTACCTTAGAATTGGATATTATTTTCTCTTTCATATCAGTTTGGGTGATTGGCTTACTTGTCAAGTCTTTCTGCGACAAGTGCCATCATGACCCTTAGTTTTTAGGTCGTGACATGAAAATACAACTATATAATTGCGTTTAAAAAAACAACTCTACCTACTACATCACTAAATCAGATTGACAAAATAACCATTCATAAAATCAGTCGATAGTGTGCATGATCGAGATCAACGACTAAACAAGTTTGCAATTATGTGGTCGTTAATTTTTATTAAAATAAATGTACCAACAATATTTATGATATTAACACGATTGCATAACTCAATTAAAGGAATGGCACATCAAAGGAGACTAAAGAAAACATATTTCACCAAAGTTTTTTCACACCCATGATTTTGAATAAAATGATGAGATAAATGTCCAATAGTCGTTCGTGTGATAATTTTTAGAATTTATTTACTAAGACATTGCCAACATCAATATTTGTGAAATATAGATATTAGATTGGAATACATCATCTCAGAAATATTAAGTAAAATTTTCATTAAGGGGAGTGAAACACACGCTGTACTTTTTTTTCTTAACAGAGACTTTATTCCAATTGAATTTTTCTAGTAAGATTTTTAATGAGACAACACTCAAGGCATGTTATAAGAGATGTGTACTCTTTTTCCTTCGCTAGGTTCTTTTTCACTGAATTTTTCTAGTAAAGTTTTAACAAGATACATGATGTATGGATATGCAAAAAAAGTGTCATGAATAGAATAAATTGAGAACTGTAGTGGATGATTTATTGTTATGAAATATGAACAATATAGAATAATATAAAATATGATATTTTAGACAAGTGTTATGGAGAGGAAAATGAAAGAGAATTTTTCTTCTAGTAAGTATGTAATTTCTGAGTCAAAAGTGCTCCATTTATAGTTACAATATTTAAATTGATTTTTAATACTTAATGCTTATTAACAAAATCATTCAATCAATTTCAGTATTTAAATTGATTTTCAATACTTAATTCTTATCATCAAATAGACTCTTAGTAAAAACATATTGTTTGTTGTCTAATATTTAAATAATATCTAGTAGAAGGTACTCTTTTTTAATTAAAGATAGGCATTTGATTTGTAGTATATTTTCAAAGTTAGAGTTTGGTAACTGGAAGTAAATACCAGATATCATATTTTAAATTTGATTCGGTAATTTTATAGTCTTAAATTAAACTTCGATTCGCTATGATATTTATTAATACTATACTAAAGTTGGATCAACTTTTGGATACTAAATTCTACTTCTTAATACACAAGTTTTTCTTATCGAAAGAAGGTTTGATAATTAAGAGTGAGTACATAGAAACACTTTCATATAAACCTTCACGGCAAAAAAATAATGAGATAAGGCACAAGTATCCCCCTCAAACTATAGCCTAAATTGCTATGACACACCTAAACTTTATGGAGATCCTACTCCCCCCTCCCCCAAAACACATTTTCCTGTGTTTTTGTACTTTTTTTACTGACGTGGCTGCCAAGTTATAAAATATTTTTGGGCTCCTTTTGTGTTGACATGACTGCCATGTAAGCACAAAAGGAGCACAAAAATATAGAAAAAAAATGAGTTTAGGGGTGTAATAGTATCCCCATAAAATTTTGATGTGTCATAGAAACTATGAGCATAATTTAGTGGTTACTCGTTTCTTATCTTAAAAATAATTAAAATGATCCTGACCAACTTTATTAAATAATTTGATATGCAGTATTCCCTTGAAACACTCACGACAAAAAACTCTATTTAATAAATGATTTGGTATTTGGTACTGAATTCCAAACGGTAATATAGAATATCAAATTATATTAATATCTTGTATCAAACTCAAAAATCATAATTTTAAAATTTCACCCTGAAATACCATATAAAATATTGATTATCAAATTTTTAGGTCCAATTCGACGACTAGTTTTAGTAAATATAATTAAGTATTAAAGCTTGTCAGTTCTTTTCTACACCTCAAGTTATTTATCATGTGTCTATTAAATATGCTCCTTAAAAAATTAATTAAGGGAGAATTCTTACTATTTTACCCTCATTTTGTGCCTTAAGATATAATTTTTTGATCAATATGTATTTTGATGAGATATTTGTAGTTTTCAAGAATAATAATTACAAAAGACATCGTAATTATGGTTATTGTAGGCATATTAAGGTTGAGAAGGTTAGGAGTGTTATTCGTAGGATGCGTAGGGGTAGAGTGACTAAGTCAGATGAGATTCCTGTGAATTTTTAAAAGAGCTTGGGTGGGTCGGTATGGAGGGATTGATCGAGTTATTTAATGTCATTTTCAGAACAATAAAGATGTCCAAAGCTTGAAGATGGAGTACAATGGTTCCTTTTTAAAAGAACAAATGTGATATTCAGAATTGCAATAACTATAAGGGTATTAAATTATTGAGTCACCCTATGAAGGTTTGGGAAAGGATAGTGGAATCAAGGTTGAGGAGGATGGTGACTATTTTTGACAATCAATTCGGATTCATACTAAAGGCCATTCATCTTTAGGAAACTAGTGGAGCAGTATAGAGAGAGAAAGAAGGACTTGCATATGGTATTCACCGATCTTGAGAAGGGTGTATGCAGGAATGTTCTATGAATGTGCTTGGATGTTAGACGTGCTCTTGTGGCATACATTAGGTCAATTAAGGACATGTACGAGGGGGATAAGATGCGTGTAAAAACTATGGAAGGAGGTCCGAAGCACTTTTTTGTTTTAATGGGTCTGCACCAAGGATCATGCCTTAGCCTATTTTTATTTACCTTAAGTATGAATGTTTTGAGGCAACAAGTTCAAGTTGAAGTTCCTTCTTGTATTTTGTTTATGAATGACGTAGTTTTAACTGACGAAACCCACAGAAGGTTAATCTATGTTGGAGGTTTGGAGGCAAATCCTAAATTCTAAAGGATTTAGGTTTAGTAGGACCAAGACCGAATATATGGAGTGTAAGTTCAGGGAGGGAATAATGAGATGGACATGGTAGTAAAGATTGATACCTAGACTATTCTAAAGAGAGATAGTTTCAAGTATCTTGGGTCTATGAGTCAGAAAAATGGTGAGATTGATCAAGATGTCACTCATCGGATTAGCGCAGGTGAGTGAAATAGTGGCTCTCATTCAGAGTCTTGTATGAAAAAGTTCCCCTTCGACTTAAAGGCAAGTTCTATAGAGTGATGATTAGACCAGTGGGTGTTGACCAGACCAGAAATTCCACATTCAAAAGGTGAAGTGGCTGAGATGAGGATGCTACGATGAATGTCTTGGTTTACTAAGATGGATAGGATTAGAAATGAGTTTATATGTGACAAAGTAGGAGTGACTTCTATAGGAAACAAGATCCGTGAAGCGAGGTTGAGATTATTTGGGCATGTAATAAGGAGAGGCATAGATTCCCAAGTGAAAGATGTCGACTATGGATGGATTTAGGCTAGGTAAAGGTTGATCAAAAAATATTAGAAGGAGGTACTTAGACATGACATGGAGAAATTAAACTTACCTAGGACATGGCTGTAGATAGAAATATCTAGAGGATGCATATTAGGATAGAAGATTAGTGGGATTGGGGCTAGTAGTTGTAGTGTTTCACGAGCAGTGTCTTATTCTTGGAGTTTTGGAGGGTTGTTTGTTGTTTCGAATAAATTGTTGGTGGTATTATTTGATGATAATCTTGTTTTTTTCTATTCTCTATTGTTTTATCACTATCTTGTGATTCTTATTCTTCTATTATGTCTTTTTCTATAGATGTGAGATGATTTTATGGCACTTTTGATGTGTAAAATAAGAAAATTATGCAAGAACTTAGGTATTTTATTAGGTATAATGTGTGTGTTTTGATGTTGTGAGGGAAGATATATTTCAAAGGCTACTTGGAGAAAAGGATCAAGAATAAACCAAGAAGACCATTTATGAAATCCACGAGTATGGTCCATAACCCATAGATGGGACCCACGACCCATGGATGGGATTTGTGTATAGGTTCTGAAATTGAAGGTAAAAGATTGATTCCCACAGATTCAACCTACGACCTGTGACTCCAACCCATAACTCATGAATGAAGTACTAAAGACTGATCTAGAGTCTGAATTCAACAAGAAAGACCTATGACTCATGGGTCTTATCTACGACTTCAGTCTATGAGTCGTAGGAAGCTGGCGACCTAATTCTCCTACATAGTTTAGGATATGATTCATTCTGTATCTATAAATACTCCCATTCTATTTTATGATTAGTTTACACACTTTTATATTATTTTGAGGTTCTTAGACATATTATTTTGATTTTGAAACTATTGATATTGGTTTTTATTCATTTTAAGATTTCAGAGTTTTCATCTTATTCTTGTAAATGCACAATTTTGCTTTCATCTATGAATTCTTTTTGCGTGCTTACGATCATGAGCTTCTAGACCCCATAACTAGGTTTGTAGGAATCATGATGAATTAACAAAACTGATCAAGTGTGAAGTCATTCTATACCAATGTGCTTGCATGTATTGGTATTTCTTTCGATTCCATTGCTTTCTTAACAATTGCAAATAATAGGAACTCGCCTATTTTCTAGACTTGCTTAAGAGAGAGAGGTAGAGATTGAGAAAAGTAAATAACAATAGAGATTTGGAGTTGTCAATCATTATCTAATTAGCTTAAGGGCTAATCGGGATAGTTAATTTGAGATCAAAAATAAGGGTTAGTAATGTCACACTTTGATTCAGAAAGGAGATGAGTGAAATCCAATTAACTAAGGTTAATAGATGGTTAGGGGATACATATCTTGCTAGATTTTGCATCCAAGGTATCGAGATAATCTGCTAGCATGAACAACCTATGGAGTTTTGAAGTTTTGGGAAACATAATCCTAGTGCTTGTGGTTGTCTCATATTGATCCCAATTCAATCAACTGAGAACTATTATTATAACAATCTACTTTTAGAAAACCCTTTTGTTATTTATAAATTACCAGTTACGTAGAAACATTCTTGAAAGAATTTTGGCATATTCCTCGTGGGATCTATCCCAACCTTGCTGGTTTCTATATTTGATTGAGCGACTGCTTATACTTTTTAAGAGGTTAATTTAGTCGACATCAAATTTTGGCATAGTTGTTGGGGAATACAATTACAAAGTGATAGATTGTGTTTGTTGAAGTTGTTGGTTTTGTTTGTTGATTTTTGCTTTTATACTATTTTTACGGAACATATTGGTATATGCACAATACTCAGAGTGAAGTTAATTTCCTCATTCCATTTGATCCTGTACTTGAGAGAACTCTGAGGTAAACTCAAAAGATAAAGAGAAAGGGAAAGAGCTCATGATCAAGGAGCCCTGCTCGAAGGGATTCGTAATAACCCAATATTGAATCAAGCACTTCAGCATGATGTTTAAAAAACCTCAGAGCAAGTTGCTGCTCACTTAATAGTTAAGGAAAATACTAGGCAAGTAGCTGATCACCGAGAAGCGTGGGAAGAAAAAGCTAAGCAAGAAGGGGAAGATTGTCAAGCTAAACTTGATGCGAGGGATATAATAAGAAGAAATAGAGGACAATATCCTATCCAACAATATCTGCCAGTTTATGATGATCCAAAAAAAGACTTTAGGTATGTTCAGCCAGTTAAAATGGGTACTATCATTCCTCCAGAACTGCCTCAAGGTACCAAGTTTGATATTACGAGTTGATGATCCAGTTGCTGAATTTAAAAGGGATGTTTTTAGCCTGCCTACTAATGATGAAAATATATATTATGAATTTTATGGGTATCTATACTTCATATAATATGCCTGGGGTGAGTCAGGAAGCTATACAATTGAGCTTATTCCCATTCTCTTCTATGGGGGAGGCGACTTTGTGATTAGGTGAGATGCCTTGTAGTTCTATCACCACTTGGAACATGTTAAGGACTTAGTTCTTGGATCGATTTTTCTCACCGTCTAAAATGCTTCAACTAAAAGATAAAATCTATAATTTTAGACAATTGCATTTAGAGGCACTATATGAGACATGGTTGAGGTTCAAGAAGAAGCTGAAGAATGTTCCAAATTACAAAATCACAAGTATAAACTTGCTTAAGATATTCTACAGAGACTTGAATGCTAATACAAAGGTTGTAGCAGGTACTATCACAGGAGGAGCCTTTATGAGTCTACGATGGGAGCATGCTTTTGAAATCTTATAGTAAATTACTAAAACCCATCGAGGATAACATACTCTAGAGATGGAAATATGATTATAAGGAAAAAGGTAGTCTTAAAGTTCAAGTAGATAATCAAATTGCTGAATCTAAAAGTTCAAATGGAAGTGTTGCTTGCAAAACTTATAAAGGGTTCGAAAAGCCAAGATAGTTGGCTTAGGAAAATTAAGGCAGTTTTAAGGATAAGATAGAAGGTAGAGTCACATGAAGCCATTACTAAGTAGCTTGAGCAATAATTTTGGTAGAAGTCTTCCACATTGAACTAGTGCTAACTAGGCAATCTTCCAAGCAATACTGAAATTCTAATAATAATACTCATTATCTAGCTATCACCACTCAAAGCGATAAGGCCCTTATTAATCCACCTATGCTTATGGTTGGTAATAAATGGAATGACATGGTGAGCATTGATGATATGGATGTGGATAAAATAAAAAAGTTGGTGATCAACAATAAGACCTCTTAGAAGCCTATAGTTATAGAAAAAGAAGTTGATACTAACAAAGAAAAGAGTAAGGAGGTCACACCAGTATTAAAGCCCATTCCCCAACCTCTTCTCTAGAGGTTGAAGAAGAAAGCCAAAGAAGGGAAATATAAAAAGTTTTTATCTGTGCTGAAAGAGTTTTTTAATAATATCCCTCTTGTCTACAAGAAGCTGGGGTTGGGGTATCTTACATGATGTGTTGGTAAAGGTTTTCTTTTTCATATTTCCAGCTGATTTTGTGATTTTTGATTATGAAGTTCACTTCGAGGTCCCTATCATATTAGGAAGGCTTTTTCTAGCCGCAGATAAGGCCTTGGTTGACATGGAGAAGGGATAAATAAAGTTCTAGCTTAATGATGATCAAGTTGCATTTAATATATGACAATCTATGAAGTAGTCCAAAAATATGCGAGTAGTTTTTTTATAGACACTGTAGGCTGAGATACATTCATTGCGCCAATTGAGAAATGACTTGGTGTTGAGGCACTTGCGTTAGTGATGATGAATTTTGATAGTGATGGTATTGATGAATACGATGATATGGTGAATGCACTTATTTTCACAGGTTCATACTCTTATGCACCAAAGAAGTTTGACCTTGCTCTGAAAATAGAGCAACCCCGCCAGTTAAACCATCTATCGAGGAGACTGTAGTTTTGGAGTTAAAGTCCATTCCCCTTCATTTGTGTTATGCATTCCTTGGGGACAAAAATAATTTGCAGGTTATTATTGTTGATGATTTAGTAAAGTGGCAGGTTAAGGCCTTAGTGTCAGTCTTGCAGAGGTTTAAGAGAGCTATTGGTTTGACTATTGTTGGCATCATTGGAATTCCACCCGAAATTTGTATTGGACCATTGTTGACATCATTGGAATTCAACCCAACATTTGTACTCACAAAATTTAACTTGAGCCAAAATATATACCTATCATTGAGCATCAACGTAGATTGAATCCACCTATGCAAGAGGTTGTAAAGAATGAAATCATCAAGTAGTTAGATGTTGGTATGGTTTATCTGATTACCGACATCAAATGGGTGAGAACGATTTAGTGTGTTCTAAAGAAGGGTAGCATCACTATAGTTCCCAATCAAAAGAATAAGTTAGTTCCTATGAGACCAGTCACTGGATGACGAGTATGCATGGACTATAGGAAGTTGAATACATGGACCCATAAAGACCACTTTTCTACACCGTTCATGGATCAAATGTTAGACCATCTTTTGGGTAGAAGGTGATATTATTTTCTTAATGGTTATTTGGGGTTTAATCAGATTTTTATTTCTCCTGGGGACCAAGATAAAACCGCTTTAACTTTTCCATGTGGTACATTTGTATTTAAAATGATGCCCTTTGATCTTTGTAATGCTCCCACAACTTTTCAGCGTTGTATGATGTCCATTTTATCTGATATGGTGGGAGACACTAGTGATGTTTTCTTAGATGATTTTTCAGATGTGGGTGATTCATTTGATGATTGCTCAGCTCATTTGTCCAACGCCTTGCAAAGATGTAAATAGTGTAATTTAGTGCTTAATTAGGAAAAATGTAACTTTATAGTCAAGGAAGGGATAGTACTTAGGCATAAAATTTCTAAAAAGGGATAAAAGTTGACCATGTTAAGATTGAAGTGATTGAAAAATTGCCTCTACCAATTTCTGTAAATGGCATTCAGAGTTTCTTAGGTCATGTAGGTTTCTATAGGCTGTTCATTAAGGATTTTTCTAAAACTACAAATACATTATGCAAATTGTTAGAGAAGGAGGTGAAATTTATGTTTGATAATGCTTTCCTTAAAGATTTTGAGTGCCTAAAAAAGAGGTTGAATTCAGCTCCCATTATTATGTCCCTTGATTAGACCTTCTTATTTGGAGTGATGTGTGATGTTAGTGGTATGGAAATTGGTGCAGTCCTAGTCAAAGGCGAGAAAAGATACTTTATCCCATCCACTATGTCAGCAAACTACTAAATCCTGTAAGGAAAAATTATACAGTGACTGAATAAGAGTTTTTTATAGTGGTGTTCTCCTTCGAAAAGTTCTGGTCCTACATGACTAGCACCAAAGGTCATTGTGCACAATGACCATGCTGCTCTTAGATATCTCAACGAGAAGAAATACATCAAGTTGAGGTTGATTCAATGGGTACTTCTATTACAGGAATTTGATTTTATGGTTAAGCATTGGAAGGGTAACGAAAACCAAGTTGTTGACCATTTGTCAGGCCTAGAAGAGGAAGAAATTCTAAAACTAGGGTATAAGCTTGAAATCGATGATACTTTTTCAGATGAGCAAGTATTGGCACTATCACAAGACTTAATCCCTTGGTTTGCAGACTTTGTCAACTATTTGGCGAGTGATCTTATCTTAAAAGATATGTCATTTTAGCAATGCAAATGATTTATACATGAGGTGAGAGAGTTCTTTTAGGATGAGTTGTACTTGCTTCGGGTGTGTGTTGATGGTGTAATTAGGGGGTGTATTTTAAAGGTTGAAATGATAAGTATTTTGAAGGCATGTCATTCGCCCTTAGTTGGGGCATGTCATGGAGGTACTCGCATTACACACAAGATCTTGCAATGTGGTTACTATTTGCTTACTATCTATATGGATGCACATGATTATGGTAGTGCTTGTGACCAATGCCAGAGGCAACGGAATATCTCATAAAATATAAGCTTTCTATGATGCCAATCCTTGTGCTTGAGTTGTTTAATATTTGGGGTATCGATTTTATGGGCCCATTTATGAGTTCACATAGGATGAAATATATCTTGTTGGTTGTGGACTACATTTCAAAAAGGTTGGAAGCAGTTGTGCTTCCAAATAATAAGGGTAAGAGCATCACAACATTCTTAAAGAAGAATATCTTCTCCAAATTTGGTACACCCTAAACAATCAATAGTGATGGAGGCTTACACTTTTGCAATCAACTTTGCAAATCCTTAATTAAAGTGGGTAAGTTGAGGTCTCCAATTGTGAGATAAAGTCTATTCTGGAGAAAACTGTCAATGCCAATAGGACTGATCGGTCTAGAAAGCTAGATGATGCATTATGGGCCTACCAAATAACATATAAGACTTCAGTTGGTACACCTCCATGTCATCCTGTGTATGGCAAAGTATTCCACTTGCAGGTTGAACTTGAGCATGATGTAATACCCCAAACTTTCTTTGTCAAATCTAGTCTCCAGAAGAGTTAGTGATGACTTCTTAAATGATTAATGTTTAAATCAGATAGAATTTCCCCAATTTTGACTTTTTATTATGTGGGAAATTGAATTAGCTTTCCAATGATACCAATTTCGTCAAAATTCGGTATCGGAGTAAAAGGTTATGGACGTTTTATAGAGAACTGTCAGAACTGCTCAAGTGCAACGGTTAGGACCAATGGACCATCGAGCTAGCGACGGACCATTGCCTAAGCTATCGCGACTAAGGAAGTGAACTCGACTTCTGGTCAAGTGTGACGGCCAGGACTGATGGACCGTCGAGCTAGCGATGGACCATTGTCCAACCCGTCACAGATAAGGTAGAAAGTTCAGGTTCTAGCCAAGTATGACGATCAAGACCGACAGACCATCGAGCCAGCGACAAACCGTCGATCAAACCGTCGCCACTTCTGATCAGCAATTTTAAGCCATTTTTAAAAGGGTATTTTGGTCTTTTTCCACCCGTTTTGACCCCTAATTATACCAGACCAGAGCTCATAACTTCTTTATTCATCTATAACATCAAATTAGGGTTTCTTTCAAAGATCAATCCCCAAGAACAAGAAACCCTAGGTGTTTAATTCCAAGCCAAGAATTCAAGCTTTCCTCCACAAATCTTCAAGAAATCATCCACCCAGGTATGTCAAGTATTGATTCATAGGTTCCTTTCACCCATGAAGCTCAAGAAACCTTATTTGAAATATAAATTTTGGATTCCATGGTATGAATTGAATTATAGCCATGTTTATGTTGTTGTTTGATTTCCAAGTTGAAGTCTTTAATGACTATCATGAAAATATGTTAGTATGTGGTTGAAATTCTTGCATTGGAAGTGTAAAATATTGCCATGATGTATTATTTCAATTTTCATGCCTAAGCCTAAAGATATGCATGCAAGTTGTTTGATAAAATGCCTAAGAGAATAGGAATTATGCCCTATGACTTACTTGTGACCAAAATTGATGAATCCATGTTTCTCTCTTATGTTTGATATGACTCTCACGTTATTGTTATGCTTTGTAATGGATTGACGTAATGCTTATGAGATTAGGCTTATAAAATTATGATATGTTTACATGCATTCCTATTCATGTGTAAGCTTATAGCATGCTAATACTTCATGAAAATCCCCAACGATTGTACTATGAATTGTTCACTATGGTCATGTGTCAAGAAGTAACATGTCTTGTCAGTTTGATACTATCGAGTCCTGGGGATACTTATACCCGACAATTGTGCCTAGAGCCAGTATCATGTTTTTTAGATACTCTCAGTCAAGCTATGATTTATAGAACTCAATCAGTCATATGACTCAGGAAAACTCAGTAAACTCAGTAATCTCAGAAATCTCAAAAATTCAGTAATCTCAGTAGTGTTCCATCAGTCAACGGAACTCAATGAACTTAGTCTAGTTTAGTTCAGTTAATCATGTTCAGTGTCTATTTAGATGGGAGTAGGATTCAGCACCGAGTGAGCCCAAGGATGGGAACTCACCTGTTATTAAAGGATATGATTCTTAGAAGCAATCCTTGTACTCCAGAACTACGTAGCCAGCATAGGTTGAGACATCAAACCTGCTAGTTGAGGATAGATGAGGTGGCTTAACCTATTAAATGAGGGTCCCACCATTCTCTTTAGAGTACCTGTTAGATGAGGGATTACTCACAGCTTGTCCTTACTAGTGGCGCGGTATTGACACCCTTCTAATTGGGGTTACAGATTAGACCCCAACTCAATTATATTATCTTATTTGGGGTATGTCGATTAAATGACTACTTCCCACAGTTACAGTCTTAGTCTTAGTATTAGTCTCAGTAATAGAACTCAGATAGTTCAATAGAATTCAGGACTGTCGATACAGTCACCCAGTTCAGTATAAAACTCAGCTAGTTCCATCAGAAACAGGACTGTCAGACACAGTTATTCAGATAATAGTACATCTGTTAAATGAAACTTATGTTATCAGTATTCAGATTCAGTGATGTCATGATCTCAGTCATAGTTCACGTATTCATTCATGTATTCTTACGTTCATGTTATTCAGTCAATTAGTATTGTTCATGCAAATAAACCCCTTGCATTTATGCTACCTTACTTGCATACCAGTACATTCAATTGTACTGACGCATTTGCGCTATGATTTTTTATACCATAGGTTCAGAAGCATAAGTTATAAAGCATCCTTAGTAGATCAGACGTTCAGCAGCCAGACTAGCACTGAGTCCTCATCATTCGAGGATGTTATTATTTGATTATTTCATTCTGTCAGTACTTAGTTCATTTCAGAAGTTGGAGTTAGTTGGGGACATGTCCCATCAACTCCTTATTCAAACAATTTAGAGGCTTTCAGACTAGCATTTTCAGATAGTTATTTCAGTTTTGGTATTGTGATACCATATTATTCAGATGTTATGTGTTATCATAGTTTTTAACCTTATGGTCTTTAGCCTTTTATTCTGCATTTATACAGTATGTTATGCAATGCTCAGTTACAGATATCAGTCATGGGTTAGCTTGTGGTCCTTTGGGGTCACGAGCACCGTATGGGGTTTTGGGTACCAGATTCAGGGCATTACACATGGGCACTAAAAAAGCTGAATTTTAATTGGAGTGATGCAATACACATAAGACTGGAGAAGATAAATAAGATGGATGATTTACGCTTTCATTCCTATGAGAGTTCATCCTTGTACAAGGAAAAGATGAAATTGTACCATGATAGAAGAATCGAACAAAGAGAATTTCAACATAGTAATTTAGTTTTACTGTACAATTCGAGTCTTCGCTTATTTCTTGGCAAGTTGAAGTCTAGATGATCTGAACCACTCACCAAGGTGAGGTAATCTCCACATGGTACAATTGAAATACAACAAAGTGGGGATAACCCATTCAAGTTGAATGAACATCATGTTAAGCACTATTTGCGAAACACGAAAGAAATAAAGTTATGTGGATTAGAGCCTTGATGAAGTCTGAGTAGTCAAGATAGTTGTGTCATGCCACAATGTTAAAGCAGGAGATGCATGGGAGGTAACCCATGATTTTAGTGTTCACTTTGTTGTGTTTTGCTTTTCTCAAGGTCAGAAGCATGTAGGACTCAGTGACAAAAGGAAAAAATAGAAAATAAGAAAATTCCAAGTAAGTCTACTCATGAGTAGAGTCTATGGGTCATGATTCAAGTCTATAAAACATACATTCGACTCATGAAAATCATAATGGAATTCCTATCCTCTGAACATAACCCAAGGATTTGGTCCACGGGTCGTAAACCATACCTACGATTCGTGGGTCAAGTAATAAAAATAAGAAAAAAAATTAGATCTTAGAACATGACCCCGAGTTCAACCCTCGGGTTATGAACCTTTTATACAGTTTATGGGTTTATCTCGTGGGCCCAGATAAGTGACTTTTTCTAAAATCTTTATTTAAATTTGGAGACCATGAGACCCGACCCGCAAACCTAAATTTGACCCTTTTTCTTAACAAAAACAAAACTCGATTATCTAACAAACTATACCCATAAAACCTAATTCTATTTAAACTAAAACTCTTCCCATATATACTTCCCTCGTTTACCATTCAAATAAAAGATGACCTCATCTTCACAGTGATTAACCCAATAAAAAAAAACATAATCCCACCTATAAGAGGCTTCCAATTAAGGAATAAACTTGTTTTTTTATTCAAAAAAACATCATCTGTTCCCAGATAAGTTCTTTAATCTATGATTATTTTGGGTTCCTACTCCAATACCCCAAGTACAATTAATTCTATGATTTAGTATTCCTTAATTGCTAAAGAAAAAGTGTAGATGACATGGTTTAATCGGCCACAAACTAAAATAGGTGAAAATTTTGACAAATTAGAATCATAAAATTAGTACAATTATGTTGATTCTTAGGTTTGAACTCATATGTCCAACCCACGATTCGTAAACTGGATTCACGAGTCATGGATTAGACGTTTGGGAATAAACCTGAGATTTCA
This sequence comes from Capsicum annuum, assembly GCF_002878395.1. Classification (NCBI taxonomy): domain Eukaryota; kingdom Viridiplantae; phylum Streptophyta; class Magnoliopsida; order Solanales; family Solanaceae; genus Capsicum; species Capsicum annuum. The sequence continues at coordinate 149,132,839 of NC_061116.1, forward strand.
AAGCTCAGATATTGGGTTTGAATTTTATGAGTTGGTTTCACGACTTGTAACCTAGTCCATGAGTCATGTACTGGACTCGTGAACTAAACCTGAAGTTCATAGGCACAGTCCACGAGTCATGAACCCAACTATAACTCGTGGACTAGACTCATGAGTAGGACCTACTTGTTTCAAATTTGGTTAAGTGTTTACCCAGTTATATGTTTTGAGTACTAACTCTCATCTACTCAGCTACTATGCCGCCAAAGGAAATGCAAAAGAAGGTTGATGCTACCCCAAACAAGAAGGCCCGAGCCTAGGACCCACAGTCTAGACTCTGAGATGAGTTTTTTTAGCAGAGTGGGTCTATAGTATAGTATACGGTGGATGATGCACCATTGATACCTTGTCATATACAGTTTCGTACTTAGGAGAAAGCCGCAGCCAAGGCTGCACCTCAGACTGTATCTCAACCTACACCACAACCTAGGCTCTACCCTAGGCCATAGGCTCCACCAGATCCTATTGTACTGGTAGAGAACGGATAAATAATGCTCAGAGATCGCCATCTCATTCTTCTGCCTCTCCCTAGTTTACTGATAAGGAAGAAGTATCTATGTTCGGTGATAATAAGAAGGACACAATTGCTCCCTAGTCTGGTGAGAGAGAGAAATCACCTGAGTCAGGTAGTGGTGAGAGAGCTATGGATGCTCCCCAGTTTGAGAAGGGAGCAGAGTCCATAGAGTCTAGTGGGGATGGCACTGCATCAACTTTGAGTGCAGAGGTATAGGGTTCTACACACACCTCCACATTGACTTTAGCCCAAGAAAATAAGATGTGGTATGTACAAGACATGAAGGATATATATGATCAAAATTTAGAGCATACTGAGTGGGGTGGTTTCAAATAGAACATACCGATGAACCCCGCATCCGAACAACTAACATGGCAAGGATCCCAGAGATTAAGGTGTTATTTGATTGTATAAGCTGGGTGGATGGGAGAGACTTCCAAATCCTATAGTCCTAAATTGGTTCACGAGTTTTATGAATTATATCCTCATTCATTGACTTTATTCCACCTGTGGGATAGAGAGATTAAGACCAATCTCCACAGGCCCATACTTTGGTTAGAAGTACTCAAGTTGATATAGTCAGGTGAAAGATTCAGAGATTTCTCTTTGGGCCCAAATATAAGATGTCGGTGACTACTATAGAGTTTGATTAAAGAATGGAGACTATAAAGAAAATAATGAATATAAAGGACCTAGAGCATAGGCAAGAGTTGTTAAGCTGGGTAACTTGTGACATTGCTGAGCATGGAATTAATGACACTTCGGTTGAGGGGAAGGCTATAATTAAAAACTCATCCCAACACTTTGCAGCAAAGTTTTGGTGGTTTATATTTTAGAACATGTTGTGTCCGACTGGAGCAGATAATTTAATTACACTGTATTAGATTGCTATTATGGATAGGATCGTGGTTGGATATGATATTAATTTCACTTGGTAATTTGAGATGAGATTTAAGAGTGGTCCTTCCAAGAGATTAGCAGTATATCATTCTCGTGTTTGATTCAAATATTGTGTGATGTTGTAGGAGTTATAGCACTATAGGATATTGATCATCTGGTTGAGGTGACTTGTATTGCTAATGTGGGGTTTATTAGGGATGTCACCAACCCAATTATGCAGAAGAAGGCACAACTTTCTTCCTCATCTGCAGCAGCCTTATTTGAAGGGCCCTAGAAGATGAACAAACGGGTAGATAGGCCGACATCGGGTGGTGAGCATAAGATAGGTAGTTAGTAGATAGAGGTTTCAACTCCACCAAGTAGTGAGGGGGTCACAGGAACTTCAGTTCTACCTTCTACATCTATAGTACCCCCACTCCCACCTACTTTGGGTATGGTTACAGTATCCCAAGAGTTTTTGTATAGGTTGATGATAGGCAGATAGATTTAGTTGGGCGCCAGACTTACATAGACATCAATTGCTGAAGTTGTTAACTTAGATTAGGCCATAGGTGTGCATCACTATTTAGATTTTTGAGGCACGGGTTGAGGCCCGAGTGATGCCACAATGGAGAAATTAATGAGAGAGCTATATGGAAGGATTCATAACTTTGAGATCCAGATGAGGGAGAGACTATACGAGGCCTAGGTCCTTGATTTATCTAGTTTAAAAGAGAAGGTAGACACATTAAGGATTGAGGTTGGTGCATAAGTTGATAGCCACAGTCCTATCATTTTCCCACAATTATAACACCCATCCTGCAACCACTGCCTACAACACCATTCTTGGTATTTAATATATTTGATAATAATGATGAGCACCCTACTGCTAGGGGCAATAGAACACGGGATCCCGCTAAGTAGAGTGCTAGTTTTGATGAGTTTGAGTGGGATATGAGGAGGGAGTCCAAGGATTCATGTACTAAGTATCATATTGTCCATAAAGAGTGCGAACAACAAGAGTTAGGAGCCTCATCTGGCCGACTACCACCACATCCTGAAACTAAGCTTGATGTACCTTTTAATGCTCCAGTTGGGGGCGAGTCCACATCCATCTCCTGAAGCATCATAGATATGTCTCCACTCCCTTATTTTACTTATTTTCATAGTCATGCACTGAGGTCAGTACATCAACTTATGGTTGGGGTGGGGGCGTACCACCACTTGGGGTCCATGTCTCTTTTTTCTAGAATGTGCTATCATACTAAAGCTGACATATTTAGGATATTATGTTTTTATTGTATTTGTGTTATTTTTGCTGTGTTTTTTTAGGAGAAAAATAAGGAACCTTTCATGAAGTTAAGTTTTTCTTTTAATGATTTTTTATGATTAAAGGATACCCCTCCTGAAATTTTTTATTGTAAATTATGTGTTATGAATATGTGAAACTGTGACCATTGTTGGATCTTGTTATGACATTAGTATTAGGGATAAAATAACCGTAGCTTAGCAGTGCATGAATTGGATAGGTAGTAGTTAAGCATGTAATCTTGTGCTATGTGAGTGTAAGGTGTTTTACTTAGTTCACTGTGTATATGCAATTCAAAACTTGCTCAGTTAGTATTGCCTAGGTTATAGGATAGTTGGTTGAGATAGGATCATAGATTATTTTTTAATAAGTCCACTTTCAGCCTAAATGCCCGAACAAATGAAATAAGTATCCCTTGATCCGGAATTTGAGCCTTAAGTGACCAATTTTCTTGTATTAACCTATGAACCTTCCTATTTTAACAATAATGAATCTATTTTCACCCTGGTCCCTCCTTGGAAATTATGTACCTCAACTCAGGCAAATTACCTAAGTTGAGGGTAGCTATCATAGTGGTGTGTAGTTAGATACATGTATGAAAAAGAAGTTAAGAAAAGAAAAGAAGGTAGATTTGAGAATGGTAGAAAAAATATAGAAAAATAAATAAATAGATAGAAAGTATGAAGCAAACCACACCCAATATGAAAATAAATAACAGAGTATAAAATGAGCATGTTTGAACAGTGGAGTCAAAAACATAAGTGTCGTGTCAAGGAGGGTAGAGTCACTATTACCCACATGTACCATAACTGCCCTTATGCCTACATTACAAGTCAAGAAAAGTCCAATAGAGATCCCAGTTCAATTGTCTAAAAAACTAAGGTATAGAAAATAAGAAAAAGCCTATGGTATTTTACTTGAAGTTCTTTGTAAGCGTAAGTGCTTTGACGTAGTCCCTACATTGAGATTCATCATTATATTGTGAGATTATGGGAATTTTTTGTTGTGAAAGTACATTTATTGCATTGTTAGCAGCTATTTGTTTGGGTAATGTCACTTACGTACATGCTTGGTTATTTGTTTGTATTCACATAGTGGCTTTAAAGGTTGTGCTTATGAGGAGGTTGGAATGTTGTGCTGAATTGGATGAATTAAATGCCGTAGATATTTTAGGTTTCTCTTAGTTTAGCATCATAGTTATTTATTGTGTTTTATTTGCCTGAGGACATGAAAACATTCTAAGTTGAGGGTGTTGATGTGTCATGGTAACATGACAGTTTTGAAGCTTAAAACAGGGAAATTATGAAAGAACTTAACTATTTTGTTAGGTATTGTCACACCTCATTTTTCTCGTAAAAAGCAGAATTCGACGTGACAACTCTTTTTGGGATCATTTAAGGAGTGAAGAGTCACCACCTAACGAACTAAGGTGTGTTAGTACACCATTCTGGGCTAATTGTGAACCTACTTTTGTTATTTAATCTAGTTCACCATAAATTCAGGTAAGGATCCAAATTACCTCAAAAGGAAGGTGTTAGGCACTTTTTGAGGTCCACAAATGTGGTTTCCGATCGAACTCGTATTTCACGTGGGATTCTATGAGATAGACAAAGGTCTCTTATTTTGTAAACTTAATATTAACTAAGTGACAAAGTAATGAATAAAACAAAACAAGTTATTTAATTAATGATTATCTAAGTAGAGATAAAAACAAGACAAGAAATAATGTAAAACGGATAAATGAGAACAAAAAAATGACATAATTTATAACAAAATATTTATATTAATTTAGAGAACCTAAACAACCCCGAGTAAATAAAACATTCAAAGTAAATAAAAGAGGAAGAGATATTTGTTTTAATTCGGATCAGCACCCAAAGTATTTATTATTACCCATCCCATTAGCCAGTAGCCGGGTTATTACCGAGTGACAATTGCCATATATTGCATTGTAAGAACAATTTGGGTTACCATCGGCTCTGAATGTTTACCCACCCCCACCTAGGCTAGTTGTTAAACCTAAAGGCGTTCTAAAAGAAAGGATAAAACTAATACCTCTAAAATGTCAATCGTCCCAATCTATCGTCCAAGAGACATTGGACTATTCTACTTTGGATTTGGGTCTAGAGAAATAAACTTAGGCTTCCTAGTTAGACTCAAAGCGCGTAAAACACATTGGACAACAAGTAACACGTAAAAGCCTTAATTAAACCTCTTGGTTAGTTAGAAGATTAAAGTGATTAGCATGCTAAGACAAGCAATTATTCATTTATTAAAAAATTAAAACAATAGGCATATTATCTAAAATATCAGTTAATTAATATGTCGAAGGACAAGAATAGAAGGAAATTAAATGTGAATTGTCATGTCGAGATTTGCTAAAATTTGTTGTGTCTTAGTAAATGATGAATAAATTTATTTAACAAGATGCTAACACAATTTATGACATGCAGAAATCTTTCAAGGTGCTACAAATTAACAGAAGCAAGCAAAAAATTTATTACTTAGCATTGCAACTGACCTCTAGTTATTGCGGAAAACTTAAAAACTTATCTAATAAAGTTAACACTAATTTCGTAGTTGCTGGAAATTATTCAAAAGTGGTTAAAAATTGATTGTTATTTGCGAAAAGTTGTTTTGTGGGGTGGAAAATAAAGTATAGTTTTGTTTTAAAAGGGTGAAATATAAAAATTTAATTGCTGAAAATTATTTTAAAAGACTTAAAGATAAAATTTAATTGCCAAAAATTGTTATAATATGCTGAAAAATGATTTTATATGTTGTAGATTAATTTTAATGCTGAAAACTATTTTCAATTGAAGGAAATTGATTTTTTTAAAGCTAGAAAATAATGTTAAGGCATGCAGTAAGAATAAATATAATTATTGAACATTATCTTTTATGCTATCAGATGAATTAACACGCAAAAACTTGATTTATGTTGAAAGCTTAATTAAGACATCCTAAAGCAACACTTCTAGGTGACAAAATAAGTTTGTTATTAATCCTAGTTTAAGGTTTGCCTAAGTGATTCATGTAAGCATTTAAGAACACATACACCATACCCTCAAGCATTCCCCTACATTTATTACTAGTCATAGATTTTATACAATAATTATTATAGACCTAATGAATAAAGAAGCAGAAGAAAATGAAAAAGGGATAGGTTGGATAGCCCTTAACTACTCCGAATCCCTAACAACTCCTTTTCTTCTCTAAAATGTTCGTTATAAACTGTGAACATAAAAAAAATCGAAACATATTCCGAATCCAAAATATATATTTGACAACACGTAATTGAACTTCGGAACTGTCAAAATCCTAAAGATCTCAAGAATCCCAAGTAGGTTAACTCTAAAGAAATTATGCAATGCATACAGATTGTTTCAGATTTGCACAAACCCCAATGGGGAAGTACTTAATTGCAAATAAGGGAGTAAATATCAAATTCTTATGTCAAACTAAAACAAGCATGGAGCATGGATATCTAAACAAGTTGCAAGAAATTATATCAAAGCATTGAACAGATCAGACAAACGAGTATAAAAGCCATAATATCAAGTATTTAAAAATCAAGTATGTTAAAGCAACACAACAACAATGAGAACATACCAGTTAATAATATAAATGAGAAGGATCGAACTTTGACGGCAAATAAGACTAGAGTAGCAAATATCAAGCGCACGCCTCCAAGATGATAATTTTAAATATTTTGTACGTGATCAGCCAAGCATAAGTGTATATTTAGAGTGTAGCAGAATGTGGTGCGTGAGAATGTCATGAATAAAAAATAAATTGTTTATATATAGGCAAAGAGTTGTGAACAAACATCTAAATAAAAGAAAGAAGAATAATATCCAATCAATTAACGTGATTCTTTTTCTTAAATAAATAAGGTGAATCAATTAAATGCACAAGTCATGCCATGGTTACCATAAGTAAACAAGTAAGAATCTGTCCAATCATAATATTGAAATTTTCCTAAATAAGCTAGTAAAATATTTCTTGAAAAAAAAAGTCATATAAATAACATATTAATATGGACAGCATTAATACTTACCAAAATAGAAAAAATAAAATGAATTAATCATACAAAAATATTTTTTAATTTAAGTGATTCCAATCATGCATGAAATCAGATCAAAAGTTACCAAATATAATCAAATAATACTTTAAGATCAAAATTCAAGCTTGTCAAAAATATTCTATCACAAAGTTGTTAATTTTAAATTCACACGAGTCAAACGTCAAATTCACACGTGGTTTGGTGTCCCCGTTGGCGGCGGCTGGCTTCTTCGGTGATGCAACTTGCTTATCCGTAGTGTGGGATTCACTGGTGTTGACTCCTACCAGCCAGTGATAGTGGTGATGGTGTGGAGTGGCGAATGGAGCTTAAGAATGATGGAGGCTTTAGATTTGAGAGAAAGCACAGTTGGGAAAAGAAAGAGAAGGTGCAATGGGAGATTTAAAAGAGAAGAGAGGCGACAAGACGACCACTTGCCTAGTTTCACCGGTGTTAATGGTGGTGGCAGCAGGAGATGGTGATTTTGTTGGGTTTAGAGAGAGGAAGAGAGAGAAGGAGGAAGGTGCGGCTTCTTTGGACAAATGAGATACGGTTTCTGATTTTGGGAGTTATTTATATTAAAAGGAGAATTTAATCTCAGTCGTTAATCATATATAATCAACGGTTGTGACTAAAAATTGAGATAGGAGGTGAAATTGATTGGGATTTAAAATTGAGGTTAATTTGAGGACAATTTTGGCTAAAATTGACATAAATTGTGTACAAGATTGGCTAAAGATTAAATAAAATTAAGAAGATTGAAACAAATCAAGCTGCTATTTAATAAATGTAATAAAAATTTAATAATGATAAAATATGAAATTTATATTTTGTACAATATTATATAAAATTGATGACGATAAATAAATCAGGTACAAATAATAAATAAGAATAAGAATAATAATAAAAATAGAAATTAGGTGTTTATAAATTATGAGCATGAATATTTACAAAAATAGTTAAATAAATATAATATTTAAATGGACAAAACATGATAAGAATTAAATTGCTTACTTTTAAATCATGAATGCGATACGCCGGTATTTATTTGATACCCAAAATAATACATAAAATAATTAATAATTAAAATAAATAATTTGGTAAAATAGTAGCCTCGGATGAGTATCGGGAGATCAAAATTGGGTGTCAGCAGCTATCCCTTTGTTGCTTGGGAATGATAATAGAATTATCAAGCAACGAAAGTTAACATAGTAGTCAATTTTGTCTGACCGAGAGAAAGATTTATTGAAATTGAAGCAACAAGAGTTGGTTTAAGAAATAGTGCAATCGAGATAATTATTTTAAGTCACATACATATCTCTGGTCTTACTAGAAGCAGATCGTGTGTAGTTCTAGATTTAGGAATGAATGATATACCTAAAAATTATTAATGATAAAGGACGAGCATAAACGACGATGTCATGGGTCAATAAGAAAGGAGTGAATAAAATTTTGAAAGGTAAAATATGAATAGGTTAAAATATTATGATAAAGAAAATTATATTTCAGAATCGGGAGGAGAATTTTTCTCAAATGTCTTTCATTTTACCTGTAACTAGATAAAAATGGTTAGTAAAAATAGAAGATTAAACAATGTGGTGAAAAACAAACATAATGTAACAATAAGATGAAAGAAGAAAAGGAAATGTATCAGTTATGAGGTAGCAATGCTTTGCCCAAATAAATTTGAGGAGGTCATGCTTATTCCACACCATATCCAGTAAAGCAATAACATTGAATAATGCTGAGGCAGTTGTACTTAGATGTTTAGTATCGGAAGACAATAGTTGTATTTGAGTAATGCTTAACCCAATCTAACTTTTAGAGGACAATGTTTAGCCACACGCAGTTTCTTGATAGAATCGTGTTTAACTCCATCGAATTTCCTAAAGAAATTCTTGGCTTTGGATAGTTTCTCAAGAGAGAGTAGTGCTTAACTTAATTAAATTTTCTAGGACAATGCTTAGCCTCAGAGAGTTCTTGATAAAGTTGTGCTTAACTCCATAAAACTTTCGAAACAATGCTTAGCTTTGGGTAATTTCTCAAGGGGGGTGGTTCTTAACCCAATTAACTTTCTAAGGAAAATGCATAGCCTCAGAGAGTTCTTGATAAAGTTGTGCTTAACTTCATCAAATTTTTGAAATAATGCTTGACTTCAGACAGCTTCTTGAGAGAGGGTAGTGCTTAACCCAATTAACTGTCCAAGGACAATGCTTAGTCTTAGAGAGTTTCTCGAGGGAAGGTAGTGCTTAACCTAATCAAAATACAGAACGACAATACTTAACCTTATAATCTTCTTATGGTTTATAGCATACTCAGGATTTTGTACTTGTCACTCTACTCCTACGCCCAAAGAAATATTGTTAGTTTAAAAAAAAGGGGAAGATTGATTTGTGTCTCTGCCAGCTCCTTTGCTTTAAGTCCTGAATTAATTGTCTTTAAATCACTTTCTTGAGATACAGTCCTTGATGAAATTTTTGAGTATTTCTCAAAAATTTCTACCCCAGTTTCATAGTCTTAATCTTTCTAGCCTTGAACTTATAGAAATAATTTTCAATAGAATTTTTTAGATCCTTTCAAAAATTATGTCCAGTTACATATTTTGTCAGTCTTAAACTTGTCTCAAAAATTCTGCCAAAGTTATATGCTTCAAGGAAAATATACAAATTTCATTATGATAAGACCGAACTCCCCAGGAGCGCCTACGTATCCCCCTTAAATGGTAATCAGGTCATACATAGTTTAAACTATATAAAAGAAATTCATATTGTTCCAAGCATATGTAAAGATTAAAGTAACTCAAGTGGTTGAGAGTCTGGAATGAATAAACGACGTGATATTCCTTCATTAATGTCAAATAGATGCCACTAATACTTAAAAATTAATCAACACCTCTTATCACATTTATCACCTTGGTATGAATAAGTGCTTGAATTTTGTTCTTTAAAGTACAAAATTTCTCTGTTGTGTGGCATGACATCCCTGAATGGTAAGAACAAGCTTTAAAATGATCAAGCCTTTATGCACATGTATTCATTACAATTACGAGAAATGGAGTAATTTAGCCATCAATCCTTAATATATTATAAAGTTGGTTTATAGGCTCTGCCAAAGGAGTTGATGGATTTTTCTAAAACTTAGATTGAGGTTTGATAAATTGATTGGATCATTGATTTATTGGTGAATTTTTATAAGCTAGTGGTTTTTGGAATGTAGTTGGAGAAATTTGAAAGTATGAGGGTTGTGCAGGACAGTTTGTAGGATTATAAGATAGTATGGGGTAATTATATGTCGTTGTTGGGAAAGGATATGAAGGTACTAGATATGTGGGTGTTTGGTATTAAAGTGGAAGAAGTGGTGTTTGATAAATTAGAGGGGGTTAAGATCTTGTGTAGCCAAGATAGTATTTACCTCCTTTATTTCATTGTTCTCGCTAGCTAGTGAAGTCTTAATCGCCTGCAGCATCCCTAAATTTATTATCATGCCATTTGTAAGGCCTTCTTTAATTCTCTCACCAAACATGATAATGTCCATAATTTTTCGATCTTTAATAAGCATCATCTTTTCATAATATTGTAACTCTTGGGTATGCATAAAAAATTCCTTCATCTGATTTTCTTCTAAAGGAGGGCGCATGTTAAAAGATTCACGTATCCATCTCATTCCATATTCTCAAAATAATTCTACAGGTTTCTTTTTTAACTTCTGAATATAGAACCAATTAGGTGCATTCTCAACATTAAACCCAAATCTTTCCATAAAATCAGAGGCCATATTAGTCCATTTTGACCATTTTCTTGCATCTTGTTTGACATACCATAATAAAACATCTCCAGTGAGACTCTTTATGAATAACGTCGTAAGAATCTGCTCGTTTTTACCAACTCCTACTAATTTGTCACAGTATAGTTTCAAATGGAGTTTCGAATCAACAGTCTAATTATACAATTCAAATTTAGGAGGTTTGTACCCCTCCGATAGTTCAACTGCAGGGTGCATGCACAGGTCCTCGTAGCATAGCCCCTTCAAACCTTTACTGCATTTAAGTTGTTCCAACCTTTCAACCACGAATTACATAAGGGCGTCTTTTCTGAAGGTTTGGATTCATATTGGTGGTGGGTGAATGGGGTCATTTTGACATAACTTAGATCTAAAGTATGATTGCTTGGATCATTGGAATGAGACATATTTGTGGTAAATGTTAGTGGCATATTGTGGACATATAATATTGTTTGAGAATTTAGTGGAGCTGGATATGTATGGCATTGTAGTGGACAAGAACGTGGATATAGATTGTTTTTAGAAAATGTATATATTTGGCTTGAATTGTTTGGTGGTTGTGAAATAGAAAGTAATGGTAAGGGGTGGCTTGTGAATATGGCATGGGATTTAATAGGCAAATAATGCTGAAACTGACATCTTAACTCGTGTTTTTATGACTTGGGTTGAGGGAAAAAGACTTACCTGCCTCTTAGACATTTAAATTCATACCCGAATTGCATTTTTAAGGTTCATCGCTATACGGTCTAATCATGGTGGCTTACTAGTTCTGACAAAAATGATCATAACTTTTCCCTCGGGTATCGGATTAAGGCAAAAATTGTATCGTTGGAAAGCTGACTGATTGGTAGATTAGACAAGTTATGGACTTGTGGAAATTCCCCTTATAATTGGAGGATTCTTTGTTCCATTCTTAAGATCACCTCATTATGCTCATTACTAGTATCATTGTTATCAGCCATTTTCCTAGTGACTAAACTTTACAGAAGGAGTCCGAGCTTTTTTCAATTGATGTGATAGGAAAGAGAATGCATGAATCAATCTTTGGGTGTGGGGAAAAAAAATAAAATTAACAAAAAAGTGAAAAAAAAATCAAGTGAGTAAGGTGAAGGTGTCATATTGTGAAAGAACAAACATATTAATTTGCAAGAATAAAATGTTCTATATTATATAGAGCCTTATTAAGTCTAAGGTAGGCCTAGGATGACAAATATATGTGACTTATGATATTATAATCCAAGACTAATGCAATAGAAGCTTGGAATTAGAATTTCCTAACCTTATTTGCTGAATTTTTTGGTTTGGATTACTTTATCACGATTACAAGAAGCAAAGCATGAATATTTGTAGTTGGTAGGGGTAAGGCGAGAATAAGGAGATGCAATCCAAATAGTATTTCACCTTGGCCGAGAAGAAAAATGATGAAATTTTTCTAAATATTGAGCATATTTATCATATCACGGATGTTGAATTGAGTCAAGGTGAAAATAATAGACAACTTTTAAGTAAAAGTAGTAAATTAAACAAAACATGAGCTAATGTACCCAATAAGAAAAGAGATAGTATGATAATATCAGTAGGAGTGGGCAGGATACGGTACGGTAACTTCGATTTTGGTATCTAAAAGAACATTTCCATTACCATACCAAATTAGTTTGATATGGTTCGATATTTTTAAATTTAATTTTGGTATTTTATGGTATGGTAATTCAGTAACCATGCTTTATTTGATTTCGACTTACATATGTTCATATAAAAAACTATAACTTCAAACTTTAAAAATGTCTCAATCATATCAGATGAACAACTATCTTTGTTTAATCAATTACACAAAAAATATTTCAATCACTATTTAGTAGCCCAAGATGCAAATTTTGAACAACATTACCTGAACTTAAGCATATTACTCCTAAATAATAAGCTTTCCAAAAATTTTATTTCTAAATAAAAGTTACTTTTATGTTCAATTGTCCAATGGATGATATATAAATATACTTAATAATCTTAAATATAATATATACGGGTTTTATAAATTATTAAAAAAAATTTGGTGCGGTATATGGTATTTCGGTATTTATTACATAAATATCAAATACCGTATCAAATACAAAATTCATTTAAAACTCCTATCAAATACCATAACATACATACTGCGGTATAAAAAATTTCAGTTTTGGTATGGTATTCGGTATATACCATACCATGCCCCTCTAAATATCAAACATTTTGTCAAGGAGGACTTTAGGACAAACGGGTGGGCTAGAACTTAAGCTTAAGAAGTGAATTGATATCAAAAGATAGAAGAGAGGTTCTAAGAAAGACCTAGGTACAAAGTTCGTACTTGAAGTTGATTGAGTGAGCAAGTAAATAATGATAAGATATTGAAAAGATGTGCATAGAATGTTCAAAGAAGTTTTGTCTTGGAGAAATTGGAGGATTGAAGATTTGACAAGTTTGAAAAATTTTGAAGAATTAACTCAACAGAGGCATTTAGTTTGAAACATTTGAAAATTTGAAAGATTGTGAAAAGAATCCTTCAAGTAATCCGAAGAAAGATTCTAGTTTTCACCCTAACAACATTTTGAAAAGGTGAAAGAAAGGGGGAATATGATTTGGCAAAAAAGCTATTTGAAACATTTTTAAATACTAGGATGTTTTGTAAAAGAAAGGAGAAAGTAGGACTGCACCCGTACTAAGGATTGCATATGTATCACGCTAGAACAAGAATCAGGTAAGATGTAGTTCGAAATTGAGACTTATAGAAATTCAACCAGCGAGTGAAGATAAATTATAGACAAAATGATTAAGGTGGATCGTCAAACATAACACATTCAATAAATGCAAAAAATATCATGAAGACACTCTAAAGTTATCAGGATGCATATTCCTTAGTAAAGAAATATACAATTAAGTTCTAGCGAATAAGATTGGTTTTTGACAAGGTCACCTCAAGCAGACAACTTGAGCGTGGGAAAGCTTGTGACTATTGACGCACCACTGATCGACCGATCCACAAGGTATTTTCCAAAGGGTGTTTTAGGAAAGAACATTCGTGTACCCATGCAACTATTCATAAAAAATAAAATAAAGGAGGTTTCAAGTGAAAGAAAATATGAGCGGAATGACAGTATATGAAAAGGGGTAACACATAGCACATAACAAAAATATAATAACATATTCAACAAAATTAAACAACATATATTCAAATATCAAGGAAAAGGGGAAAGGGAATAAATATGAAGAGAGATATATATAAAAACACATAAAGAGATAGGTGAAAGGGTTAACATGAAAAAAAAAATCATGATGCTAAAAACAAAAAACATTACACAAACATCAAAACAAATTTAACCGAATAGAGAGAATCTCACATAAAGCGCAAATTCGTAATGGTTAGAACTTAAGTTTCCCCAGCAGAGTTACCATACTGTTACGCCCCATTTATCTCACGAAAAGAGAGATTCGATGTGACAACTCTTTTTGGGATCATTTATGGAGTAAAGAGTCGCCACCTAATAAATTAAGGTGTGTCATTCTAGGCTAATTGTGAACTAATTTTTGTTATTTAACCTAGTTCACTAGAAATTAGGGTAAGAGTTTAAATTACCTTAAAAGTGTCACAACCTGAACCAGGTCCTGGACGTGACGGGTATCTCAAGTCCTACGTGGACTAGAGATCACTCTCTTTACCTAAACCTAGTGATCACAACATCTTCAAGTGTCGGATGAATTTCGAATACATAACAAGATGGAGTAAATTAAGACTATAATTAATTCATGAAATGTCTAAGCCAATAACCGGTAACTGGACAACCGCCCATCACCGAACCAATCCACCAAACAACACACCTAAGTCCACAGTAATCCAACAAAGCCTCTACAAAATCGAATATCAATAAAATAACGGGACAATCCCCCGACAATAGCTAAAACCAAAGATAAACAAGGTCTAAGACATAGAATATACGGACCATGGAATAAAGCCTTCTGAAATATGGAAGCTCACTACTTTAATGTTAACTCACAAACCAACTCGAAAACCTGATCACTGCATAGAAAAAGTAGAAGAAGTTCTGGCATCTCCATTGCATGGGGATACGGTTAGCGGTTGGAGCGCTAGCATGTAACTCGGGGATAGAGGAATAAAATAATGTCATCATTCAAAATTAAATCAAATAACCATATGCAATTCACATATATATCCATATATATACATATATCATGCCAGGATAGGGAACAAGTCTTCGCATGAACTTTGAAAATCTTAAACTGCTCTATGTAGCATAACCGTCATAGATCAAGGCACCCACAGGCTATATGGGCCAAACTCTTCCCTAGCTGGAACGGCCCCGATGTGTGTAGCCGCATGAACCAGAGAATATCCATATCCATATATGCCTTTATGGGGGACCCAAACCTTCCGGCATAGTTTTGGTGACTTAAGTACCAAATGTATATAGTATGGGGGACTCGAACCTCCTATTCATATGTTCATTCGGGGTACTCAAACCACCTAGTCATATAGACACCGGCACCGGCTAATACGGTTTCAAGTGTTAGTCTTTCGAACTCCACTTTTATGGCCCAGCTACACATCCCGCTTTAAAACCTAATTAAAATATTTCACACACATTCCCATTTTATAAAACCAATTACACACCAAAGGCATCCCGTTTGTATCATCATACCAACCCTACTTGCAAGCATACAACATGACATAATCATTATTAATAAACGTTGGGACTCGAACCCATTGTCTAAACTAGACATCAATTCAATTCAACATTTAGGGACTCGAACCTATTTAGCCAATTAAACCACCAAGGTTATAATTTAAATCAATTTATCGCCAACAAGGACTTTATGAAACCATTTACCAACCATTTACATTATTAGGTCAATGCCTTAGTTCAAACATAACTCAACATGTGACAAGATCATTCTCATTGGCATTTTCACAAACAGGTTGAGGCATACCATTATCAAACCATTATTTAAGCCAAAAACTATCAAGTTAGGGTTAACCATGACCCCTTAGTCTAAATCACAATTTCTAAGCACCCACATGTGCAAAACCATTATTAAAACATGCATAAACACAATTCAAATCATAAGAAGTTAATGTTCAACAATATACAACCAAACCCTCAACCTTGATTTTCAAAAACACCATTAATGAATCATGAACAAAGCTTTAAACATATGTTTTAGTGAACTAACAATGAAAGGAGAGTCACATGCCTGAGTTATGAAGGTTCACAGAGAGATTTTAATCCTTAAGCCTCTAGATGACCACCTTGAAGAAACCCTAACCCAATCTTTGTTGAGAAGTTCTTGAGAGCGTTTAAAGAGTGTTTGATCTTGTAAAGTATAGAATAAATGCCCAATAAATGTTATAAGACATGAGGTCTTAAGGGATTAGGGTGGGAAATATCCAAAATACCCTAAGTTTAAAAGCTATAAAATCCTGTAGACGGGTACAATTTGACCCTCCAACTCGTCACAACAACATACGAGTTATACATTCAAGTTGTCACTAGGTCAAAAGGTTGGACATCACACTTTATCCAACTTACGACTTCCTAGCTCTACTCATTTTTAATACCATATGACTAGTACCATCAAGTCATGTCCTAGGTAGAACATCAAAGGCTAGACACTGGACAACATACGATTGGACCCTAAACCTCTCGTCAGAAGACCATACGACCCGTATCGAGTCTCTTATAACTTGGATAGGACTTGGCCAACAACACATTGATCAACATACGACTAAGGTACCTAGACTCTTCACCATATCATACGACTTATGTTGTGAGTTGTATAATGAACAAAAAGTTCAAGACTCAAGAAATTTGTAAGGGCCCGAGCTCAGGGTGTTTCAATCTTCCCCCTTTAGGATCATTCATCCTCAAATGATAAGATAAGACACTGACTAGCATGATTAAACCCCTAACGTCTCTACTCTTACCTTTAAGACGAAAACAAAATACCAAGGAATTAACAATCTACCTCTATCAAAGACAGAAAACAAAGATGTTAAGATCAACACATACCTCAAGCCAAATTTTTGAAATCAAGAATAGGAATGGATACTTGGACTTTATGTCCTCCTTGGATTCCGAAGTAGCTTCCTCAAACTTTTGGTTCCGCCATAGAATCTTTACCGAATACATATCTCTTATTCGTAACTGATAAACTTGTCGATCCAAGATCCTCACTAGGACCTCCTCATAGGATAAAGAATTTGAAATACAAATGTTCTTCAAGGGAACAAACAATGATGGATTACCCACATATTTTCTCAACATGGACACATAGAATACCGGATGAATGAAACTCATGCTAGAAGGCAAATCCAACTCATACGCTACATTACCAACCCTTCTCAAAATCATATAAGGGCCAACATACCGGGGACTGAGCTTCTATTCCTTTCTAAACTACATCACTCCTTTCATGGGATATACCTTAAAAAACATCCAATCTCTAACCTTAAACTCCAAGTCCCTTTGCCTTATGTCCTCATAGGACTTTTGGTGACTTTGGGCGGTCTTAAGTCTATCCCGAATTACTTTCACCTTCTCCATACCTTGGTAAACTAAATCCAAGCCAAACATCTCCGTTTCACCAACCTCAAACCACCCAAAGAAGATCTACACCTTCTACCATACAATGCCTCAAACAAGGCCATACCAATGATAAAATGGTAACTATTATTATAAGTAAATTCAATGAGAGGCAAGTGGTCGAATCAATTACCATCAAAGTCAATCACACAGGCTCGCAACATATCTTCTAGGATTTGAATAGTCCTTTCAGCTTGCCCATCCGACTGCGGGTGAAAAGTCATAATAAGACTCACTTTAGTCCCCAAGCCATGCTGAAAAGAGCGTTACTAATACGATGATAATTGAGTACCACAATCCAAAGTAATCCAGATAGGCACACCATACAACTTTACAACTTCTTGAAGGAACAACTTTGCATAATCCTCAGCGGAATAAGCAGTCCTCACTAGAAAAAAGTGAGCAGACTTAGTCATCCTATCCACGATAATTCAAATAGAGACACTGATTCCGCGACCGCGGAAGGCCGGTAATGAAATCCATATTAATTACCTCTTATTTCCACACCGGTAGCTCAATTTCTTGAAGTAACCCACAGGGCTTGATCCACTTTCACTTGCTGACACACCATACATTTAGCTACAAAGTTGGCTACATCCCGTTTCATATTATTCCACCAATACATATTCTTGAGATCATGATACATCGTTGTTGACCTAGGATGAACTGTATATCATGATTCATGGTCCTAAGCCAAAATCATGCCTCACATTCCATCAACATCGGGAACACGTAACCTCCCTTGGTACTTTCAGTTACCATCTCTACCAATCTCGAAGGACATCAACTTCTGCTTACCCATACCATTCTTGTTTTTTATCAAGAGATGGGTCTAATACCTGCTTCTCTTTTATTTTCAAACAAGAGATGATTTTGACACCTGTTGCACAACTACACCACCATCCTCAGAGTCCAAGAGGCAAATTCCAAGGTTATCCGGATGGTGAATGCACTTCACCAATTCCTGCTTATCCTTATCCACATGTGATAAGATACCCATGGACAACCAGCTAAGAGTATCAACAACCACATTAGCTTTACCTGGATCGTAGTGAAGACTCATATCATAGTCCTTCAGCAACTCAAGCCATCTTCTTTGCTTGAGATAAGCTCTTTCTGAGTGAATACATACTGTAGGATCTTATGATCAGAAAAGATATCAACATGGACCCCATACAGATAGTGACGCCAAATTTTCAACGCGAATACCACAGGTAACAATTCCAAGTCATAAGTCGAATAGTTCTTCTCATGAACTTTTAACTGTCTAGAGGCATAAGCAACCACCTTACTATGATGCATCAACACACAACCTAAACTAACTCGGGATGCATCACAATAAATGACAAAACCCTCGATATTCTTAGAAAGAGTCAATATCAAAGCTGAAGTCAACTTATATTTTAGCTTCGTAAAGCTACCCTCGCAAATATCAGACCACAAGAACTTCACATTCTTCTGAGTCAACTTGGTCAATGGAGCAACAATAGAAGAATAACTCTGCACGAACCTCTTGTAATAACCAGTCAAACCTAAGAAGCTCCGAATATGGGAGGGAGTCATAGATCTAGGCCACCTCTTTACCATAATAACTTTCTGAGAATCTACCATAATCTCTTCACTAGACACGACGTGACCCAGACAAGTTACGACATTCAACCAGAACTCACATTTAGAGAATTTAGCATATGACTACTGATTTTTCAAGGTCTGCAATACAAGGCTGAGGTTATCGGCATAATCCTCCTTACTCTAAGAGTACACCAAAATATTATCAATAAACACAATGACGAACAAATCCAGAAACTGACAAAAGACCCTATTCATCAAATCCATGAATGCCACCAGGGCATTGGTCAAGCCAAACGATATCACCAAGAACTTGAAATGCCCATATCGGGTATGAAAAGTTGTCCTAGGGATATCCATCTCCATAATCTTTAACTAATTATCCCCGAATCAAATATCAATCTTAGAGAAGAATTTGGCACCTTGAAGTTGATTAAAAAGATCATTAATTCTCAGAAAGGGATACTTATTCTTTACCGTCACCTTGTTCAACTATCTTTAATCAATACACATGTGAAGGAAACCATCCTTCTTACGCATGAATAACAACGGCGCACCCCACGGGGACACACTAGGATAGATGAAACCCTTGTCTAAGAGGTCTTTCAACTGTTCCTTGAGTTCCTTAAACTCAATTTGAGCCATTCTATATTGGGGAATAGTAATAGGACGAGTGTCCAAAACAAGATCAATACCAAAATCAATCTCCCTATCAGGAGGGACACCGGTAAGATCATCAGGAAAGACTTCAAGAAATTCATTCACCAAAGGAACAGAATGCAAGGAAGGACCTTCCGAGTTAAAATTTTTAACCCAAATCAGATGATAGAGACACCTCTTAGAGATTAATCTCCGAGCTCTAAGATATGATATGAACTTTCCCTTAAGATCTAAGGAACCAACCTCTCACTCAATAACCGACTCATTAGGGAAATTAACACAACCTTATGGGTTCGATAGTCTAAAGAAGTATAGCACAAGTGCAACCAATCTATTCCCTGAATAACATCAAAATTAACCATGTATAACTCTATCAGGTCTACCAGAGTTTCTCTACTACCAACAAATACCACACAGCCCCTATATATTCTTTTGACAACCACAGATTCTCCCACCGGGGTAGAAACAGAAAAAGGGTTTGACAGACACTCAAGATCAAAACCAAAATGAACAGCCACAAATAAGGTCACATAAAAGAGGGCGGACCTCGAATTAAGTAAACAGTACACATCATAAGAAAAGAGTGTTAATATACCAATAACAATATTTGGAGATGTCTTGAACTCCTGATGAGTAGTGAGAGAATAAAGATGATTTTGAACAGTGTCGGAGCCAGAAGTGGCACCTTTTGGTGCAGGAGCTTATGAAGAGACAACAAGAACCTTAGTTGCCCTAGAAGCAACTCTAGAGGGATAATCCCGCTGCATATGCCCATCAGACTACACATAGAATATCAGTTCCTCTCCTTCTTATACTGACCACGATGATATTGACCATAGAATCTGCAGGAAGGTTAGGATAGTGTTGACTGGGGCCCACTAGCCTGAGATTGGGCACCTTGTGCCCTAGAAGCATCACTACCCTGAAAACATCGGTCACCTGACGGCTTTGAATAGGGAGCACTAGCCGTCGAATAGGAGTTAGGACTCCCCTAACTCTTCTTCCTAGACCACCTACCACTCTATTATTGGCCTCCACCATGTTTTGATTACCAGAATTTCTTACTCTGTCTTTCACCAATCTCGGCCTGCTTCTTTTTCTACTCTTCAACCTATTGTATATATACAACTAATCTAGAGATGTCCATGATCTTGTTCAACAAGGCAGCCTTACTCTCAAGAATCAACTCATGGGATAGTCCCGAAGCAAACTTTCTCATTCGAGCCCTCATATTAGACACCAATTCAAGAGCATACCGAGACACCTATGGAATTTCAAAGTATACTCTTTGACTATCATTCTCCCTTGCTTTAAGTTAACAAACTCTTCTATTTTTCCCTTCCCAACTCCTGAGGAAAGAAGCAATCCAAAATACACTAGAGAAATCATCCCATAAGGTAGAACCAACATCCTCACCTCTCAACTATTTCTACTCTTCGTACGATTGGTACGGCACATCCTTCAATTGATAGGCAACAAACTCTACACCCTCAACCTATGAAGCATGCATAACCCAAAAGATCTTCTTCATCTCATTAATAAAACTTTAAGGATCCTCCTTAACCCTTGTACCAGTAAATATTGGAGGATGCAACCTCATAAATTGGCAAGCTCTAGTTGCCTTAGATGAACCCATAGCAATACTAGCAAAACTCGACTATTGTAACTGAGATGTCACCACTTGGGTCAATATGCTAATGAAGAGATGAAACTTAGCATTAGTAACCTCCCCTTGATGTGACTGAGTATGAATGTCACCCTCAGAAGTAGGATCAGTGGGGACAGGTGGGACCCCACGAGGACAGTCAGATGTAGCTACCCTTGACCGGGTCTGAAGCCTAAGAGTTGGATGAGCTCCATCCATATTTTCCTCAGACGGGATAGAAGAGTTCATACAAACATAAGATCTTCTTGGAGGTATGATCTGAAAGACGAGCAAACAAAAATCAAAAGGATTCAAGCCTTAAGACTCTATAGCTCGAAATTAAGATAGCAAGAAAGAAAAACATTCCTAAATATCTCATAGCCTCTTTCTTATAAGTGTGGCGTGCTACATACCCATAAAGAAGACTCTACTTGACATGGATTTATGCACACCCAATTGACCATAAACCTACGCTCTGATACCAACTTTGTTACAACTCGAATTAGGGCCTGGGCGTGATGGGTATCTCAAGCACCACGTGGACCAGAGATCACCCCCTTCACCTAACCTAATTAGCACAACAACCTTAAGTGTCGGATGAATTTCGACTATAAAATAAGATAGTATAAGCCATGACTATTATTAATTCATGAAATGTCTAAACTATTCATCAGTAATTGGACAACCGTCTTCATTGAACCAATCCACCAAATAATACACCTAAGTCCACACTAATCCAACAAAGCCTCTACAAAATCGAATATCAATAAAATATTGGGACATGCCCCCGATAATAGCCAAAACCAAATCTAAACAAGGTCTAAGACAAAAAATATAAAAACCATGAAATGAAGCCTTTCAAAGTATGAAAGATCACCACTTCAATGTCAACTCACGAACCAACTCAAATACCTGATCACTGCGTATGTAGGTAAAGTAGAAGAAGTTTTGGTGCCTAAATTGCATGGTGATACAAAGTTCAGAGATGGTTAGCGGTTGTAGCGCTAGCATGTAACTCAGGGATAGAAGAATAAAATAATACTATCATTCAAAACCAAATCAAATAACCATATGCAATTCACACACACACACACACACATACACACACATACACACATACATATATATATATATCATGTCGGGATAGGGAACAAGGCTTAGCATGAACTTTGAAAATCTTAACCTGCGCTGTGTAGCATAACCATCATATATCAAGGCACCCATGGGCTATATGGGCTCAGCTCTCCCCTAGTTAGAAGGGCCCCAGTTCGTGTAGCCACATGAAATGGAGAATATCCATATTTGTATATGCCTTTATAAGGGACTCAAACCTCCCAGCATAGTCAAGTGACTTAAGCACCAAATGTATACGGTATGGGGGACTCGAACCTCCTATTCATATATTTATTCGGGGGACTCGAACCTCCCAGTCATATAGATACCTGCATTGGCTAGCGTAATTTCCAGTGTTAGTCCTTTAGACTCCACTTTCACAGCCCGACTACATATCCCACTTTAAAACCCAATTAAAACATTTAACGCACATTCCCATTTCATCAAACTAATTAAACACCAAAGGCATCTCATTTGTATCATCATACCAACCCCACTTGCAAGCGTACAACAAGTCATAATCATTATTAATCAACTTTGGAACTTGAACCCATTGTCTAAACTAGACATCAATTCAATTCAACATTTAGGGACTCGAACCCATTTAGCCAATTAAACCACCAAGGTTACAATTCAAATCAATTTATGGCCAACAAGGCCTTCATGAAACCATTTGCCAACCATTTACATTATTAGGTCAAATGCCTTAGTTCAAACATAACTCAACATGTGACAAGATCATTCTCATTGGCATTTTCACAAACAGGTTGAAGCATACCATTATCAAACCATTATTTAAGCCAAAAACTTTCAAGTTAGGGTTAACCATGACCCCTTAGTCTAAATCACAATTTCCAAGCATCCACATGTGCAAAACCATTATTAAAACATGCATAAATACAATTTAAATCATGAGAAGTCAATGTTCAATAATATACAACCAAACCCTCAATCTTGATTTTCAAAAACACCATTAATAAATCATGAACAAAGCTTTAAATACATGTTTTTAGTGAACTAACAATGAAAGAAGAGTCACATGCCTGAGTTATAAAGATTCACAGAGAGATTTTAATCCTTAAGCCTCTAGATGACCACCTTGAAGAAACCCTAGCCCAATCTTTCTTCAGAAGTTTTTGAGAGCATTTAAAGAGTGTTTGATCTTCTAAAGTGTAGAATGAATGCCCAATAAATATTATAAGATGTGGGGTCTTAAGGGATTAGGGTGGGAAATATCCAAAATACCCTAAGATTAAAAGCTGTAAAATCCCATAGACGGGTACGATTTGACCCTCCAAATCGTCACAACAACATACGAGTTATACATTCAAGTTATTACTAGGTCAGAAGGTTGGACATCACACTCTATCCAACTTATGACTTCCTAGCTCTACTCATTTTTAATACTATATGACTAGTACCATCAAGTCGTGTCCTAGGCAGAATATCAAGGGCTAGACACTGGACAATATACGATTGGACCCTAAACCTCTCGTCAGAAGACCATACGACCCGTATCGAGTCTCTTATAACTTGGATAGGACTTGGCTAGCAACACATTAATCAACATACGACTAGGGTACCTAGACTCTTCACCATATCATACGACTTATGGTGTGAGTTGTATGATGAACAGAAAGTTCAAGACTCAAGAAATTTGCAAAGGCCAAAGTTTGGGGTACTTAAGAAAGAAAGGTATTAGGCACCTTTTGAGGTCTACAAATGTGGTTTTCGACCGAACTCATATTTCACGTGGGGATTCTATATGATAAACAAAGATCGTTTATTTTATAAACTTAATATTAACTAAGTGATAAAGTACTGAATAAAATTAATTATGTTATTTAATTATTTTGAATTATTGATTATCTAAGTAACGATAAAAATAAGATAAGAAATAATGTAAAACAGATAAGCTAGAAGACAGAAATGACATAATTTATAACAATATATATATATATATATATATATATATATATATATATATATATATATATAGTTGGAGAACATAAACTACCCTAAGCAAATAAAACATTCAAAGTAAATAAAAGAGGAAATAAGTGCGGAGGATCACAAAAGAGATATTTGTTTTAATTCGGATCAGCACTCAAAGTATTTATCATTAGCCAGCAGTTGGGTTATTACCTAGTGATAGTTGTCGTATATTGCATTGTCAAAACATGTTGGATTACTATCATCTCCCAATGTCTACCCACCTCCACCTCGGTTGGTTGTTAAACCTAAAGGCAATCTAAAAGAAAGGATAAAACTAACGCTTCTAAAATGCCTATCGGCCCAACCTATAGTCCAAGAGGCATTAGACTATTCTACTTTGGATTTGGGTCTAGACAAATAAACTTAGACTTCCTAGTAAAACTCAAAACGCATAAACACATTGGACAACAAGTAGCACGTAATAGTCTCAATTAAACCTCTTGGTTAGTTAGGATATTAAGGTGATTAGCATACTAAGACAAACAATTAGTCATTTATTACGTAATTAAACCAATAGGCATATTCTCTAAAATATCAATTAATTAATATGTCGACGGACAAGAATAGAAGAAAATTAAATGTGAATTACCATGTTGAGATTTGTTAAAATCTGTTGTGTCTTAATAAACGGTGGCTAAAATCATTTAACAAGATGCTAACACAATTTATGACATGTGAATATCTTTCAAGGTGCTACAAATTAACAGAAGCAAACAGAAAAATTATTGCTTAGCATTGCAATTGACCTCTAGTTATTGCGGAAAACTTAAAAACTTATCTGAAAAAGCTAACACTGATTTCGTATTTGCTAAAAATTATTAAAAAGTGGAGAAAAATAATTGTTATTTATAGAAAATTATTTTAAGGGGTGGAAAATGAAATATAGTTTTGTTTTAAAAGGGTGAAATATAAAAATTTAATTGCTGAAATTATTTTAAAAGACTTAAAGACAAAATTTAATTGCTAAAAATTGTTATAATATGCTAAATATGATATTATATGGTGTAGATCAATTTTAATGGTGAAAACTGTTTTTAATTGATGGAAATTGATTTTTTTAAAGCTGAAAATTAATGTTAAGGCATGCAGTAAGAATAAATACAATTATTGAACATTAATTTTTATGCTATCGGCTGAATTAATACGCTAGAACTTAATTTATGTCGAAAGCTTAATTAAAACATCTTAAAGCAAATCTTTTAGGTGACAAAATAAGTTTGTTATTAATCCTAGTTTAAAGTTTGCCTAAGTGATTCATGTATGCATTTACGAACACATAAACCCCGCCCCCAAGCATTCCTCTATATTTATTACTAGTCACGGACTTTATACAATAATTACTACAGACCTAATGAATAAAGAAGCAAAAGAAAAAGAAAAAGGGCTAGGTTGGATAGCCCTTAACTACTCCAAATCCCTAACAACTCCTTTTCTTCTCTAAAATGCTCGTTATAAACTGTGAACATACAAAAATCAAAACATATTCCGAATCCAAAATATATCTTTGACAACACGTAATTGAACTTCGGCACTATCAAAATCCTAAGGATCTCAAGAATCCCAGATAGGTTCACTCTAAAGAAATTATGCGATGCACAAAGATTGTTTCAAATTTGCACAAACTCCGATAGGAAAGTACTTAATTGCAAATAAGGGAGCAAATATCAAATTCTTATGTCAAACTAAAACAAGCATGGAGCATGGACATCTAAACAAGTTGCAAGAAATTATATCAAAGTATTGAACAGGTGAGACAAACGAGTATAAAAGCCATAATATCAAGTATTTAAAAATCAAGTATGTTAAAGCAACACAACAACAAAGAGAACATACCAGTTAACAATATAAACGAGAAGGATCAAACTTTGACGGCAAATAAGACGAGAGTAGCAAACATCAAGCACACGCCCACAAGATGATAATTTTAAATATTTTGTACGTGATCAGTCAAACAGAAGTGTATATTTCAAGTGTAGCAGGAAGTGGTGCTTGAGAATGTCATGAATAAAAAATAGATTGTTTATATATAGGCAAAGAGTTGTGAATAAACATCTAAATAAAAGAAAGAATAATAATCTCCCAATCAATTAATGAAATTCTTTTTCTTAAACAAATAAGGTGAATCAATTAAATGCACAAGTCATGCCATGGTTATCATAAGTAGATAAGTAAGAATCCGTCCAATCATAATATTGAAATTTTTCATAAATAAACAAGTAAAATATTTCTTGAAAAATAAAAAGACAAATTAATAACATATGAATATGGGCAACATTAATACTTACCAAAATAGAAAAAATAAAAGAAATTCCTCATATAAAAATATTCCTTAATTTAAGTGATTGCAATCATGCATGAAATCAGATCAAAAGTTATCCAATATAATCACATAATACATTAAGATCAAAATTCAAGCTTGTCAAAAATAATCTATCACAAAGCTGTTAATTTCAAATTCACACGAGTCAAACGTTAAAATCAAGATAGTAGAAAAATCACAATTACAACTTAACTTGGTAATACCTTAGTGATAAATTCATGACAACGACACGAAAAGAATCACAATTTTAATATTTGCTAGATCGTCATTTCAAATCAAAATTAGGGTTTAACTAAAAGTCATGCAAATTTGGGGCTTTCTGTATGTGTTAACAAACAGGTGTAGATAAACATGAAATCAAAGCAATCGAGTCAAAATCAAATACCAAACATCACATATTTTAAATTTAAGAACCTTTTTAAGGATAATGGCAAGCAAGGCTACCAAATTAAAATTTACGTCAAAACTAAGCAATAATATGAGTGATATTTCATTGAAACCTTACCGGTCATCAACTTCGGCGATGTTATGGCGGAAAAAAGATCAGCAGACAACAGAAGAGAGAGGAGAAATAGAGTAACGACGGCTATTGGTGTTGCTGTCGGCTAGGACTTGACTGATGGGAGGTGGTGGCGACAGCTTGGTATCCCCGTCGACGGCGGCTTGGTATCCCCATCGGCGGCGGCTGATTTCTCTAGCGACACGACGAGTGGAGCTTGAGGCTGGCAGTGGCTTTAGATTTGAGAGAGAGAGAGTAGTGGGGAAAGGAGAGAGAAGGTGGAAAGGGAGATTTAAGAGAGAAAAGAGGCAACAAGTCGGCGACTTGGCTGATTTCGCTAGTATTGATGGCGGTGACAGCAAGAGATGGTGGTTTTGTTGGGTTTAGAAAGAGGGAGGAAGGTGCAGATATCTTGGACAAATTAGATAGGGTTTCTGATTTTGAGAGCTATTTATATTAAAAGGAGAATTTAATCTCAGTCGTTGATCGCATATAATCAACAACTATGATTAAAAATTGAGAGGGCAGATAAAATTGATTAGGATTTAAAATTGCGGTTAATTTGAGGACAATTTAGGCTGAAATTGACATAAATTGGGTACAAGATCTAAAGATTAAATAAAATTAAGAAGATTGAATCGAATCGGACTGCTATTTAATAAATGTAATAAAAAATTTAATAATGATAAAATATGAAATTAATGTTGCGTACAATATTATATAAAATCGATGATAATAAATAAATCAGATACAAATAATAATAATAATATAATAATAATAATAATAAAAATAAAAATTAGGTGTTTCTAAAAATTCTGAGCATGAATATTTACATAAATAATTAAATAAATATTATATTTAAATGGATAAAATATGATAAGAATTAGATTGTTTACGTTAAAATCATGAATGCGATACGTCGGTATTTGTTTGATACCCAAAATAATACATAAAAAATATCAATAATTAAAATTAATAATTTGGTAAAATAGTAGCTTCAGATGAGTATCGGGAGGTCAAAATTGAGCGTCAAGATATATGATATGTGTTTTTTGATGTTGTGCATGAAAACAGATTTCAAAGGCTACTTAGAGAAAAAGGATAAAAAAATTAATCAAGGAATACTATTTCTGAGATCCACGGGTGTGGTCCACGACCCATAGATAGGACCTACAACCCGTCGATGGGACTCATGAGTAGGTTCTGAAACTGAAGGCAAAAGTCTGATTCTCACGGATTCAAGCTATGACCTATGACTTCAACCCACGACTTATTAATAACGATCGTGAATAAAGTACTAAAGATTGATCCAGCGTTTGATTTCCACGAGAGAGACCTACGACTTATGGGTCTGATCCACGACTTCAGTCCACGAGTCATAGAAAGCTGCCGACCTGATTCTCCTACACAGTTTCGTTTTGTATTTATAAATACTTGTATTGTGTTTTATGATTAGTTTACACACTTTATATTATTTTGAGATTCTTAGACATTATTTTGATCTTGGAATTATTGATATTGTTTTTTTTTGTGTTTTTATTCAATTTGAGATTTCAAAGTTCTCATCCTATTCTTGTAAGTGCACAATTCTGCTTTCATCTATGAATTTTTCTTCCGTGCTTACGATCATGAGTAGCTAAAACCCATAACTACGATTGTGAAAACCATAATGAATAAACGAAACGGGTTAAGTGCGAAGTTATTCTAGACGAATGTGCTTACATGTATTGTTTTTTTTTTTAATTTGATTGCTTTCTTGACGGTCGCAAATGTTAGGAACTCACATGTATTCTAGACTTGCTAGAGAGAGAGGTAGATATTGAAAAAAGAAAATAACAACATACATTTAAAGCAATCAACCTTCATTTAATTAACTTGAGTCTTAACCGATATAGTTAATCTGAGATCACAGAACAAGGCTTAGTAATGTGATACTGAGTCTGATAAGAGATGAGTAAATTCATTTAACTAAGGTCGGAGAGGGTTAGGTAATTACTGTCTTGTTAGATTTTGCATGCAAGGCATAAGGATAATCTGCTAGCACGAACAACCCGTGAAGTTATGAAGTCACGAGGAACACAATTCTAATGCTTATCTCATATTGGTCATAATCCATTCAGCTAACAACTGTTAGTGTTGCAATTTACCTTTATAAAATCCCCACTTTTATTTACTAAATTGCTAGTTATGTAGACAAACTCTTTGATAGAATTTCACCTATTCTTCGTAGGATCGACCCCAATTTTATTGGATTCTATATTTGATTCAACGACTATTTTATACTTTTTGAAAGGTGTAATCTGGGCGACATCACTTATGATGTTTGGTCTCGAGCCATGCGTATATTAAAAACAACCTTTCTACCTCACCTCTGAGGTAGTGGTATAGACTACATATATTCTATTCCCAAAACTCGATTATGCGAGAATATACTAGTATGTTGTTGTAATAATTACAAAAATAAAATGAATAACCAATTTTATTTAAATAAATAAATAATTTGAAATAAATTTTTTTAGAAATTAGATAGATGATTTTAAAAGGACAATTATTTTAATAAAAAAGGTCAAAATTATCCTCAAACAATTCAAAATGAAATAAATATATCCTCAATTTATTTTTTGGTCTCAAAATTACTCGTTTCATCCAACTATTGACTTGCTTTTACCCTCCCTTTGGCGAATACCGTGATATATTCTATGTGGAAAAAGAATATCATCTAGCCCGAAAAATTAAGTGGGAGATGACAAAAAAGTGTTTAAATTAAAAATGGTGACAATTTTGATCAGCTGTGGTTAAAGTTTCGGTTAAATTGTGATTAAATTAATTGAGGTGTAAAGTGTAATTTTTAATTTTTTTTAATTTTTTAAAAAGTCCCCCAACTCCAAATTTCAGATTTTTTTTCCTTTTTTCTTATCTTTCAATCTTTTTTTCTCTCTTCCCATATTTTCTTATTTTTTTTCTCTTTCTATAGATTTTTTTCTCTTCTTCCATCTTCTTTTCTTCTTTTTCTTTCTTTTTTCATTTCGTTCTTCCTTTTTAATTTTTATGGACTATTTTTATAAAAAAAAAAAAATTAAAAGTTTGAGAAGAAATTTTTTGATTTCTTTTAAAAATCAATGAAAAAATAATTTAGCAAATTCAGCAATTATGAAAGTTGCTTCAGCAACAACGAGGGTTGCTTCAGCAACTATGGTAGTTGCTGCAACAACTATTATTAGTTGTTGTGTTACAGCAACTGTCGAAGTTATTGCAAGGATCTTTGTGTAAATATGAGATATCTATATGTAAATAATAAAATTTAATAATTTTAATATTAATATCATTAACATTAATCTTAAAATTATCACTTTACAATTAAATAATTTGCCCATCCAGCCCCTCCACGTAATTATCCCGGCAGTACGCTATAGAGTAGGGTTTATGCTTTCTCGCCTTCCACATTCCTTCCTGCCTGAACAGCAACTATGGCTAAACCAAAAGAAAAGAAGAAGAAGGCAGAAGACCAAAGCCCTAGCAAATCTGATGTAGGCAAAAACAATGATGATGATACTCGAAACTCCCAACACCAAGAAATTGACGAAGCAAAATCCATTAAGAAGATGAAGAAGAAGAAGAAACAGAAGCATACAGTGACAATGGAAACCATAGCTGAAAATCCTAATAACATTTCTCCCATTGTTGGTTATTTTCCTTCTGGTTATGACCCATTAAAGAACAATAACAGTAACGGTGTTGATGAATTGAGTACAAAGTTATATAGGAATGTCAAAAGAAATAATCGATTACAGCTTGTGGTTAGCCCTAATGGGTCACAAGTGGATTTTGTTGGGACTAATTATTCTGGTGAAGCAGCATCTGCTCAGTTGTGTGCTTACTCGCTTGGGGTATTTGATAAGGGAACTCGAACTCTCAATATTGTTCCTATTGCTGCAAATAAGGTAGTGGTTTTTGTTCTCTAATGTTGTTTTTGATTGATTTGCTTTCTATGTGTTACTATGTTCGATTGAGTAAAAAGAAGTGTTTTATTTGAGGATGTATCTCCATTGGAGCAAACAAGCTGAATTTGATTTATCTCAGTTATTTATATTTGATTGGTGAGTGAAAAAGTATCTGAATTTTTGCACCCAAGGGTGTGGTCTAGTGGTCCATAAAGCAGGTTGAGAACCATGAGGTCTAAGTTCAAACCCCAGTGGAGACAAAAACGTCAAAAAACACTAGGTGATTTCTTCACATCTGTCCTAGGATAGAGTTATTTGATATCTGGTGGGAAGAGGTGGCAGCTGTCATGTGGAATTAGTTGAGGTGCGTGAAAGGTGGCCCTGACGCCATGGTTATAAAAAAAAAAAAGTAGGAACTTTTTTATAGAAATATTTTCCGGTATAGTAAACAAGGTAAATGGTTCTGAAGGGTATTTTGTTTGTTTGGTGAGTAAAAAAAAGGTATTTTCTACTTCGGCTGTGACTGTGCAGAATGAGTTTTGCCAATTGGCTCCTTCTGTCGATCTTATGTAGGTGTTTAATCAAAGAATAGAATCTTTTTTGAGTTATTGTGTGCTTATCTTTTCTCAAATCCACTTGAATGAGAAATATATCAAATCAGCCACTGCAGCTGAGAGATTATTATATTCATGTGACTAAGTTATGGTATGATTTTTTCTACTCTTATAATTGTCAAAATTGGATGGCCACTCGAACTATGATTGGGTGGAGCATTTATTGTAATTGATCCATATTATTCTTTTAGTTTCGGTTGAATGTGATGGTAAAACGGATGTTTTGGCTTTGATATGCATAGCGTTATGTGTTGCTACTTTGTTTACTCAAGGGTTCTTGCAAAGGCAGTTTTGGTGTGTACCATTTTGAAATGCTTAGAAACTGGAGAATTTTTCTACTTTACAAATAAATTCAGCTTGTTGTCTAACCAATACTTGCTGTCATACATAGGTTTCGTGATCTCGTATATCCTGATTTTAAGTAACTTTAAACAGGTGATGAGTGCAATAGCTGTTTCAATATCAATGTCTTGTTCTCTTTAATATTTTTTGGCTTATGATTACAGATACTTAGGTTGGAACCTAGAGTTAGAGGGTCAGACGGACCGGAGACTGAAGATGCAGATACAGGCAAGCAAGAACTCACTGCAGTAGAGAGGGATGAAAAATTGAGAGGTTTAACTCATATGTACTCATCAAAGAAGTCTATACGACAGGTATGCTCCTGCCATTTGCCGTACAAGCTTTGACAGATGAGAACATTATGGAAAGATTCTCTACTTTTTAGTTGCTTGAAATTCATAGATTTCATCTTTAATGACAAAGATAAACAATGGAAGAGCAAATTTTATCTATCTATATTACTTATAGAAGCAAGAACCCCAAATAAACAAATTGAATTACCTGAATACCCTTATAATAAACCTAATTAAGCTAAACCCTTCTGTCATAAGTAACTAACCCTTCCTAATTTCTATTTGGTTTGCAACGTCACGTCTTTAGGCATCTTAAGTATGCTGCTCTCAGCAAAGAGCTGTGCCGTTTAGTTTCTTTCTTTAGAAATCAATTTCTTCATGGCTCTTTATCTTCTCAATTTTAGCTTCTCCACAATTTTTTTTTTTTTTGGAGGTAAGTAACAAAATTTCATCTTCTCCATTATCAACTTCAGGTTCGGCTTCTTACTGCTGTTTCACCAAACAAGTGCCCTCCCTTTTCACTTTTCTTACTCATTTTATGTATTTGATCATCAGAATTTCGTTGCTGCTCTATTTGTTCTGTCTATTTTTCCTGGTTAAATCCTCAAAGATAACTGTGAGAAATAATGAAGAAAAATATTATTGAATGGTGTGTTTACATAATTACATCAAGACCCTATTTATAGACACTATAGTACAATCCTTTTCCAAGTAGGATTTGGTATATACTATTCCTATTTCTAATAATATTCTAACACTCCCCCACAAGCTGTGCATACAAATCATATGTACCTAGCTTGTTACAAATGTAATGAATACGAGTACTGGTGAGGGACTTTGGTAAAGATATCTGCAAGTTGATCACTTTACTTCACAAATTTTGTAACAATATCTCCTGAGAGTATCTTTTCTCTGACAAAGTGACAATCAATCTCTATGTGTTTAGTCCTCTCATGAAACACTGGATTTGATGCGATATGAAGGGCTGCTTGATTATCACACACAAGTTCCATCTTACCGATTTCTCCAAATTTTAATTCTCTCTGCAATTGTTTGATCCAAACTAGCTCACAAGTTGCTACAGCCATTGCTCGATATTTTGCTTCTGCACTAGATCGAGCAACCACACTCTGTTTCTTACTCTTCCAAGACACCAAATTACCTACTACTAAAACGCAATATCCGGAGGTAGAACGTCTATTAGAGGGTTATCCTGCCCAATCAGCATCTGTGTATCCAATGATATGCTCGTGACCTCGATCCTCAAAGAGTAGTCCTTTATCTGGAGCTGACTTTATATATCGCAGAATACGAACAACTGCATCCCAATGACTATCACAGGGGGAAGTCATAAACTGACTTACAACACTCACAGGAAAGGATATGTCAGGTCTAGTCATGGTGAGATAATTCAACTTTCCAACCAACCGCCTATGCTTTTCAGGATCACCGAGTAGAAGTTTGGCATTTGGATCCATAGGAGTGTCAATGGGTCTACATCCCATCATTCCTGTCTCCTCAAGAATGTCTAAGGCATACTTGTGTTGAGAAATAACAATGCCTGATCTGGATTGAGCAACCTCAATACCTAGAAAATATTTCAGTCTGCCAAGGTCTTTGGTCTGAAAGTGCTGAAAGAGATGCTGCTTCAATTTGGAGATACCATCTTCATCATTGCCGATGATAACAATATCAACATAAACCACTAGATAAATACACAAATTTGGTTGAGAATGTCGATAAAACACTGAGTGATCAGCTTCACTACGA
This sequence comes from Capsicum annuum, assembly GCF_002878395.1. Classification (NCBI taxonomy): domain Eukaryota; kingdom Viridiplantae; phylum Streptophyta; class Magnoliopsida; order Solanales; family Solanaceae; genus Capsicum; species Capsicum annuum. Next base: position 149,166,813 of record NC_061116.1, read on the forward strand.
ATCATACCAAACTGCTTCCACACCAAGCTCGAGGAGACTGTTTCAGACCATAGAGTGACCTGCACAATCGACATATAAGGCTACTAGACTCCCCCTGAGCAACAAAACCAGGTGGTTGCTCCATATAGACTTCTTCCTCAAGATCACCATGCAGAAAAGCATTCTTAATATCCAACTGATAAAGAGGCCAATGACGAACGGCAACAATGGATAGGAAAAGACGGACAGATGCTATTTTAGCCATTGGAGAAAAAGTGTCACTATAATTAAGCCCAAATATTTGCGTGTATCCTTTGGCAACAAGGCGAGCCTTAAGCCGATCAACTTGATCGTCTGGACCAACTTTAACCGCATAAACCCAACGGCAACCAACAGTAGATTTATCTGCAGGAAGGGAATGGGGTGATGATAAACGATGATAACTCAAGAAAGTATAGTGTGGGTTAGCATTACGAGTGGAACACATACCTTTTTGAAGTGCAACTGATTGGCTAGAAGAAGGCAAGTCTGCAGTAGGAGCAACGTCCGATGCATGACATGAATCATCTGGGACTAATGGTGGACGCGGACGACGATGATAAGTCAGAAGTGGTGGCACTGTAGCAGGAGACGTAGAAGTAACTGTTGATTCCTTAAAGGTTGCGTCGGGTAAGTCTGGAGATATGGGTAAGACCAAAGATGGTGCAGGTAAGACTGGAGATACGGGTAAAATCTCAGAGATATCAGGATGATCAGAAGATATATAGTGAAGAAGAGATTCAAAAAAATGACATCGGCGGACATAAAGTAGCGATGAAGATCTGGTGAATAACAACGATACCCTTTTTGAACTCGAGAGTAACCAAGGAAGATACACTTGAGAGAACGAGGGGCTAATTTATCTTTTCCAGGGGCTAAGTTATGGACAAAACATGTGCTCCCAAAGACACGAGGAGGGATAGAGTAGAGATATGACTGTGGAAACAATATAGAATGGGGAACTTATTCTGAAGGGAAGATGATGGCATTCTATTAATTAGATAACAAGATGTGAAAACTGCATCACCCCAAAATTGCAGCGGAACATGGGATTCAATGAGAAGAGTGCGAGCAGTCTCAAGAAGATGCCTATTTTTTCTTTCTGCTATGCCATTTTGCTGAGGGGTGTATGGACAAAATGTCTAGTGAACAATTTCTTGATGAGTCATAAACTCCTGAAACTGAGAGGATAAGTATTCTAAGGCATTGTCACTACGAAAAGTACGAATAGAAACACCAAATTGAGTCTGTATTTCAGCACAAAAATTTTTGAATATAGAAAATATCTCAGAACAATCTTTCATTAAGAAAGACCAAGTACGTCTTGAAAAATCATTAATGAAACTAACAAAATAACGAAAACCTAAAGGTGAACTGACTCTACTAGGACCCAAACATCAGAATGTACTAATGAGAAAATAGACTCGGAACGACTCTCAATACTACGTGGGAAAATAGCACGGGTGTGTTTCCCAAGTTGACATGACTCACAATCTAATGTGGATAAACTAGACAAACTAGGCACCATCTTTTGTAGCTTGGATAGACTCGGATGTCCCAAATGTTTGTGAATTAGGTTTGGAGGGTCTGTAACGGAGCATGCTGTGAAGGAATTTGAAGAGGTAAGATGGTAAAGGCCTTGTGATTCATGTCCTGCGCCAATCGTTTGTCCCGTACTGCGGTCCTGCATTAGAAAAGAGTCATTAAGCAAGGTTATGCTACAATTAAGGGCATATGTCAAACGACTAACAGATGCAAGATTAAAAGGACAACCAGGGACATAAAGAACAGAGTCTAGAGTGACAGAAGATAGGGGTTTGGCTTTTCCAATTCCTTTTGGTTTTGTTTGGATCCCATTGGCTAAAGTAATAGCAGGAAGAGATTGTGAATAAACAATATTAGACAAAAGTGATTCATTACCAGAAATATGATCAGAAGCACCTGAGTTTACAACCCATAATCCAAGAGTACTAGACTGTGAAACACAAGCAAAAGGATTACTAGCAACAAAAGCATAACTGAGGGTACTTGTGGAGATGTCTGCTTACTTGCTTTATACCGGAGGAACTCATCATATTCTGTTTGGGCTATTGAGCATTATTGGATGGCCGCCGATTAGGCTGTGGAGATGTCTGCTTACTTGCTCGATTTCGAAGGAACTCATTATATTCCTTTACAGCAATAGGCTCATAACTGGGTGGTGGACCATGTAAACTATGACATATATCCTGAGTGTGTCTAACTTTATGACAATAACTACACTTTGATCGAGATTTTCCAAAACGACCTCCTCCTCGCTGATTTTCCTTAGGCTGATATGTTCGTTTTTCTATGGTTTGAGATGCAAGAATAGAAGAGTCAACAGTGGGTGATGAAACTACTTTGTGACTGGGAGGCGCGGCAAGACGAAGCAGACGATAGAATAACTCATCAATTGTAGGAACCGTAGGACTAGCTAAAATTTGATCACGTATAGCATCATGGTCAGTAGAAAATCCAGCAAGTGTAAGAACTAAAAACAACTTCTGTCTGTGCTCTTATTGTTTTTCTACATCCGCAGTGACGGGCATTAATGTATCAAATTCTTCCATGACTGCTTGTACTTGTCCCAAGTAAGTAGACATATCGGATTCCTGTTTCTTCAAATTGGTCATTCGAGCTATCACATCATAAAAACGAGATATATCATTAGTGTATAAAGCACGAGCCTTTTCCCAAACTAAATAACACGTTTGGAATGGACGAAACAAGGGCATCAACTTGGAATCAGTAGATCGCCATAAGAGACTACATAGTTGAGCATCAACTTTCTCCCATTGCTCTTTAGCTTTCGCATCTTCTGCGCTAGACTTTCCCTTTTCATCTACCACACTAGCCTTGTTTGTTAAATGATCTTGGACACCTTGACCTTTGCACCACAACTCAACTGAGGAAGCCTAGGCTAAATAATTTGAACTTCCCATTAATGGTTCGGAAGTGATCATAGGGCTTGAATTTTCGATACCGGTAGTTTTGGGGCTAAAAACATCATACCCAAAAGACATGTTGGGAATTTTAACTTGAAAGTACCAAGAACAGTAACTGAATCTCTGTATAAAAAAAAACTGTCGGGAAAAAAAAAACTGAAGCCGTCGAAACCCTAACTCCGGCGGCCGGAATCTTCAAAAAAGTTGCCGGAATTTGAATATAAGGTAACTGGCTGAATCGGAAAAGGACGGCGACCCCAACAAAAAAGGAACCACTCAAAAAATTCAACCGAAGAAGGCACACGCGCCGGCGCGTGATTGAATTTGCTGATTTCCGGCAGGCGCGTGGGGCTGATTTTCTGGTGGTTTTAGGTCGGGTTTGCGTCGCCTGTGCTTTCCGAGCCTCTTGGTGGTGTTGTATTTTTCACACAACCCACAAAATAAAGAATGACACAAATCAGTCTCCGGAATTGACGACGGTGACTGAAGTTTTTTTTTTTCTTTTCTGAAGTTTCTCACCAATGCTCTGATACCATGTGAGAAATAATGGAGAAAAATATTATTGAATGGTGTGTTTACATAATTACATCAAGACCCTATTTATAGACACTATAATGCAATCCTTTTCCAAGTAGGGTTTGGTATATACTATTCCTATTTCTAATAATATTCTAACAATAACTATGTCCAAAAGATCGACTTGTAAGTTCCTTTATTGTTTACTTAGCAGAAAAAGCGTCTTCATCTGTTGAAACTTGAAACATCCGTGAATTACTTGTATGTATATTATCAATTGTGATGTTCTTTTTTGGTTGGGGGTATTCTTAGGTTTTACCCAATTTAACGCACATCAGTGAACAGTTGCATTCTCCAAGTGCAAATACAGACATTAGTTTTATGCAATTTACGCTCATCAGTGAGCAGTCTCACACTTCAAGTACAAGTACTGCAATCACCTAGCATAGTCACTTCTTCACATAAATCTTCTTCATGAGTTGTATATATCCTGCACATTTCTCTTAAAGATACTCTGTCGTTTGTAGCAGATTATTAACCTTCAATCAAAATTGAAAATTCTTCCTGAAGAATCAACAATTCGTTCTATATAGTGTCACAGATGCTCATGCTATATAATTGATAAAATAATAAATGGTTCATCACTAGGTGCCTTTGTGTCCTAATAGTCTCCAATTGGTGAGAAACAGAGATTTTCCTGATTGAACGTTATAGCATGATAATAGAAAAACTTTGCATCAATTGAACCTTACTTTTTCTGAATTTATATAGTCAAACTCATCATCATTTTGGTAGTTACCAACCTTTAATATTTTTTCCAGGAAAAACAGAATAATACACTTTCAATTACATAAGTTACATGAAGGAAATAGACCAGCAGTTCATCTAAGATCGATATGTAATTAACTGCACTTTTCATAAGCTTGGAAGTGATGGAACAGAGGAGACTGTACTGGGGAAACTTGCAAATTTAGGCAACACGTGGTTATTTGATCTACAAGATGTCCTGAGAATCTCTTACTTCTCTAATAGGGCCTATTTCAAAGATTTGATTTGATTTGATTTACTCTATTAGTTGTATAGGGAGAGGAAGAAGGATCTGCACATGGTGTTCATCGACCTGGAAAAGGCGTACGACAAAGTCCCCAAGGAAGTGCTTTGGAGATGCTTGGAGGTGAGTGGAGTACCGCAGGCATATATACGAGTAATTAAGGATATGTATGAGGGAGCGAAAACCCAGGTGAGGACGGCGGGAGGAGGCTCAGAGCATTTCACTGTCCTGACAGGATTGCATCAGGGATCTACTCTTAGTCCCTTTTTGTTTGCGTTAGTAATGGATGTGTTGACGCGGCGTATCCAAGGGGAGGTGCCGTGGTGTATGCTTTTTGCAGACGATGTAGTCCTGATAGATGAGACTCGACGGGGTGTGAATGACAAATTAGAGTTGTGGAGGCAAACTCTGGAGTCTAAAGGGTTCAGGGTGAGCAGAACCAAGACAGAGTATGTGGAATGTAAGTTTAATGACGTGAGGCGGGAGAATGAGGTAGTAGTGAGGCTAGAAGCACAGGAGGTAGGGAAGAGGGATAAGTTCAAGTATCTCGGGTCCGTGATCCAGAGTAACGGTGAGATTGACGAGGATGTCTCGCACCGTATTGGGGCGGGATGGATGAAGTGGAAACTCGCATCGGGGGTGCTGTGTGATAAGAAGGTGCCGCCCAAGCTTAAAGGCAAATTCTATAGGGTGGTAGTCCGTCCGGCCTTGCTGTATGGAGCGGAGTGTTGGCCAGTTAAGAACTCCCACATCCAAAAAATGAAGGTGGCAGAAATGCGGATGTTGCGCTGGATGTGTGGACTGACCCGAGGGGATAGAGTTCGGAATGAGACTATCCGGGAGAAGGTTGGTGTGACTTCAGTGGAGTGTAAGATGCGGGAAGCACGATTGAGATGGTTCGGACACGTGAAGAGGAGGGGCATGGATGCCCCGGTCCGTAGGTGTGAGAGGCTAGCGTTGGATGGTTTTAGACGGGGTAGAGGTAGACCGAAGAAGTACTGGGGTGAGGTGATTAGGCGGGACATGGAACAGTTACAGCTCACCGAGGACATGACCCTAGATAGGAAGGGCTGGAAGATGCGAATTACGGCAGAGGATTAGGGCCAGTTCGGGTCGCTAGTGTAGGGAATTAATTGGTGGGGGTGTATTCCTGTTATGATTCTGTATTCAGTGTTTCGTGTTCCGTGTTCCATGTTTATTACGAATCTGTGTGCTTTCCTCTGCTTTATTATTCCTGCATTCCTGCTTTACTCTGTTTTATATTCCCTATGGGTGCCGTATCTATGTTATGTCATCTGCTGCTGTGCTGTACTATGTGTGTGTGTGATATCTCGTGACTTGAGCCGGGGGTCTTTCGGAAACAGCCTTTCTACTTCATCAGAGGTAGAGGTATGGACTGCGTACATCTTACCCCCCCCCAGACCCCACTAAGTGGGAATACACTGGGTTTGTTGTTGTTGTTGTTTGTATTAGTTGTATAAGTCCTTTGCTTGTGTTAATTTGTTGACTCATTGATACTTCTGCTCCTTCAACTTGAGTGAGATTGCTAGAATGTGAGTCTGATAGATTAGATATATTGTCTCACAGTGGAAGCAAGTTTGTGTAGGCATCTGTAAAAGCTTTTATATGCCGATCTACCCCCCTACAATGAGCTTACAAGTATTCTATGTTATTTTTATGTTGCAACTGCTACATTTTCATAGAGATATTTCATTAGGAGAAATTGGAATAGGAAATCTCTACTGGTATTTTATATTGTTGGCTGATGTATGACCTGAGAGAGTCTTTAAGTTGGTATGACCCCTGGAGGCTCCTTCATTAGGATCTTAGGAGAAAGTACCTTTGGCTAAAACTGATGGTACAGAGAGTATATTATATTTTACTGTTTTCATTGCAATAACTGTAACAGGAAAAGGATCCTTTGTTCTATCTATCCAAAATATGAAAGAAATTTACTAATAAGAAATTGACAGGTATCCCGTGGATTTTAATCGAGGTGCGCGAAAGCTGGCCCGGACACCACGATTATCAAAAAGAAAAAAAAGAAAACAAAAGATCCTTTTTTCTATCCATCCAAAATATGAAAGAAATTTTACTAGTAAGAAAGTAAAGGGAAATAACATTTTAGTCATTGAGTTAATGTTATTTTTATTTTTGGTCCCCATATTATTCAACTGACCATATATAAACCTTCAATTAAATCAATCGTGTTAGTCCCTGTCAACAACAACAACAACAACAACAAACCCAGTGTATTCCCACAGCGTGGGGTCTGGGGAGCGTAAGATGTACGCAGTCCATACCGCTACCTCCGAAGAAGTAGAGAGGCTGGTAGTCCCTGTCCCTAAAGATAAATAAATTAATGGTACTAATAAAACTTATAGCAGACTCATTAATATAAAACAAAAACAAATTTAATATGAGGAGATGTATTTGGATTTTGTTGTCAACTTCTAATGTGTTACTGTAACCTATCAATTGAGATGCTGGTGCTGGTTGGACTTCTATTACTACAGATCTTGTGGGTGATCCAAAGGGTAGCATGATGTTGCTCCATTCCTTGTTAATGACATTAGGGCTCTCCATAAAGCAAAGCACTTCAGAACAGTGCTCTCAAAACACTAGTTTGATTCTGTTGAGAAAGATCAGAGCTTCTTGAGCTAAAAGCAAAAAGTTCAACTATAGACAGGTTCCAATTAAACGGTGTTTACTGCTGAATATCCCTATTCACCCAGGAAATTTACTTCTAAACAAGTTCAACTTTTGAAGTCTGTACCATAGACAAATACTTTGCCAAACTAAAGGTGTATTGGTCCGTAAGACTGTAAATCGTCAAACTAAATGATTAGCAAAGTTTATCGTAAAGAATGCATTGTATAATTTGTGATTTTATAGTCAATCAATGAGGTCAACTTAGAAAAGGCACCTTCCTTATTATTATAAAGGTGTGAACTCCAAAATTAAAAGGTTATATGATTCCGTAACCATGCATCTTTGTCTTATTCAATTGCTGTTTATGTTCTTTGAAATCACTTAATATTCCTTCTATTTTTAAAGTTGTGATTGGCATATATGTTCTTTTCCCTCATCTTTGACAACTTTATCAATTCAGCCCTTTTCCCTCAAAAAAATAAAAAATAAAAATTGTTGCCTTCAAAAGAAACTTGGCTCATTAGTCAACATCATGTATAACACAATAACAATAGTTATTTTTTTGGCTTAGGTTAATCTTTTGGTTGGAGCTCGATGTCAGTTTGGAACGCTTTTTTATGGTTTGATGTTTGTTTAGGCCGTAATCTTGATTGAAAATTATTCTCTTTTTCCTGACAGATTGAATATTGAATCCAATGTAAATTTATATCATCTTCGTTAGAAAACAATTGCTACAACAATCAACATTAGTTTAATTACCATATCAGCGATTGGGTAATTTTGTATTGATGTTCAAATTGATCATTCACAGAGACTTATGTTTTATTATTTCATGTATAATTATTTACTCAAAAGGTTAATTTTAGTAATATTGGTATTATTTTACAAAACCGCGTACATATTATATGACTCGGCATACATGTGCTGAGAAACCACTTAAAAAGAGAATATAAATCTCGGAAGAGCTGGCCATGTAAAGAAAGAAAAGATAAATTGCTTTGCAGATAAATTTGTCATCAATCTTTCGTAGTAGTAGTTTTTCTTCTTTATATAGTTTTGGTCTTTGCTATCCAGGCTGAGAAGCTTGATTCCTTACGTCGACAAGAAGATACTGGAAATCAAGAGGAATTTGACAGGAATATAGCCGGGGCAATAAACAAAGACGCTCTTGAAATTGCCGTTACCACAGATAATGCTCGGAATACACCACCATATGATCTAGCTGCCACGACACCCCAATTGGCATATCCGCTGGAAAGGATTATTTCCAATGGAGAATGGGATTATCTTTTGGATGTTTTTAAACTCATGAAAGCTGGAGCAGAAATGACACCTGGTGTTTATCCAAGCTTTGTTTGCAACAGATCCTACAAATTGGAACATATACAGGTACTCAATGTTTAAAATTTCTTGATGAGTTAAGTGATGTATGCAATTTCTTTCAAATGAAGTGATTTTCTACTGGTTTGAAGGCACATTGATCAAGACTCGAGCGACATTGATTCCTCACTTGCTTTCTTGCACAATAGTTATTCCAATGCTTCTTTTTTCCCACCTTCTAATATTCAATGTTAGTACCAATTTAGGGCCTACGACCACACTAATCCTTAAAAATTGACTTAAGAGCAGTAAGCACTTCTAATGTCGTGGTCTTATTTACACTAGTGGGGTTTGATGTGCATAGATTGATTATTATTATTATCTTTTCCTTGTATTAGCAGTGAACACTTCAGTCATATTAAGATCAAACAGTTTCATATTTTCCTTATTTAGCGTGCCAAACTCACCTACTTGTTTGTAGGACGAAGATGAGAAGAAAAGGCTGGCAGGCATATTCTCGTTCATTACTCATCTTGTTAAGTTCAAGGATAAACATTCTATGGATGGTGTATCATCGGCAAAGCATCACAAGATTCCTGGCATCTTGTTCCAGAAGTTCTCTTCAATGTTTGCCATTCCAGATTCAAAAAGGCTTCCGGAAGAGAGAAAAAATCTTCTTATCAACTATGTGTTGGTGCTTACTCTCTTTGCTGATGATTTTCGTACTGATTTATCAGATATAGCCAAAGATTTGAGAATGAATGCTGTAGCATTGCGGCCTCACTATGAGTACTTAGGGTGCAAGCTTGTTCGTGAGAAAAATGTACTGTTGGCTACACTTCCTGTTCCACTTACATTTCCAGATCCAAGGAGGAAGAGAAGAAGATAGATTCTCCTTTTAACAGTAACATCAGACCTGGAGAGCCGATGAAATACAGCGCGTTCACTTCAGACCTCAGATCGTTCCTGTTGTCGGTTTTTTTCCTGCTGTCATGTTTGTTTGCCATCAATTCTGAATAACTATTTATTGCAAGTTGAAACTTGAATTTCTGATATGAAGGGCTGTAATATGGATGTCATATATCTATCAGACTCTCACATTTGATTTGTAGTTCGCCCATTATGCAAGTATAGGAGAGAGGCTAGCTAAATAGCCTGTATTAGATGATTTGACCTATTTTCTTAAGAAAGGTTTTCAATATTTTTTTGAAATTTCCTCTCAAATCTTATCATTCTCTCTCCAAATTTCTTTCATTAACTGGTCCGATAAACAAGTCAAAACATATGATTATACAAACCTTTATCAAAAACAAGTCATCAGACGACAGAAAAAGAGGAAGAAGAGTCAACTCCAACAAATCATCTTCAAATGTATCCCACCACCATTGCCATGAAACTTTTGTTTCATACTTTGATGGAAGACGTTAACAGTATTTTATTTCAATATAACAGGGATAATTTGACCCTTTTCTGTATTTGGGGTCATTAAATGCTGGAATCTTTGTAGAAAAGGAATTCAATGGAACATTGGTGATTGAAATTTCGTCATCAGTCTGGGAAGTATGGCCAAGCTTAATTTTTCCCCAAAAATGTTTATTTTTTCTCAAAGTGCTATTTTAAAAAATTGAGATACTTGACCAAAGCTTATGAAAGAAAATATGTGCTTCTTGAGAGTAAAATAAACAGTTTGTCATAAGCTATTCCGAAAGCACTTTTTACAAAAGTAATTTTGAAAAAAAATATACTTAAAACAGTTTTAAAAGCTTGATCAAACACCAATTGCTGCTCTTTTTTAAAATTTATTGGCCAAAACACAAACTGATTCTCACTAAAGTAATTTTAAAGAAAAACACTTTTTAAATTAACTAATTTTATAAGTTGGCCAAACATGCTATAAATATCTGTGTATGTGACGTGCTTCTTGCCTCTCTCCCACATCCGCGATTGAACCCATTCAGTAAAAAGAATCGAATAAATACTCTTATTATGTACTCATAAGTACTGCTCTCTCCATCTCATATTACTTGACAAGTTTTGTCTTTTGCATTAATTCTTGAGAAATTAATAAAGAATGTAAATTGACTAATATGATCCTATTTAACTCACATTAAATATTGTCATTATCTATTGAAGTTAATTACTTTTTCATTAAATTACTAAAGATAAAGTTGAAAAAAAGGTGTTTAATTATCTCTTGATTCTTTAAACATGCCAACTATTTTAAAAGATATTTTTTTAATAAATATGTCAAGTAATATGAAATGGAGTGTATTAGATTTGAATCAATCTATTGAGGGACAACCACTATTATGTTGTTGCTAACTTCAATATATTTGTGGTCCAAAATGGAAAATAGTTGTGCTTATGAACTACTATATCTAAACCTTAACTAGACATTCTTCTTTCCTTCGACTCAATGGAACCTGTTGAACTTAAAAAAAAACTTTTGGTGAAAGCAACAGGAAAATTCCTCTAAAGATATTTATGATAGAGCATTGAAATGTAAGTACCCATGATAGACCAAAAGCTCAAAACAATTTCAATGTGAAATTACTTGGATCAAATGGGAACCTCCAGATCTGCATCTTCTCAACTACTACTAAAAAGAACATGAATTAGAGAGGGACAAATCTTGTAGCTAAATAACAAAATCCGTAGCTAAATAGAATTAGCGGATATCAAAAAGCTCAGTTAGCTGCTAGTAATTTAGCATAGATTAACAAAGAAACAACGAACAGGGTGAGTTATAAAAGGAATTCAGCACTCAACCAATATACACAAATATTGCCATTAAAAACAGGATTACAACTGGCATGCAATTATAGCAAACGATATTCTGCCTATTCAATTGGAAACAGATTGCGGAGAGTTATTTCAATGTTTGCAAGATAATAATTTTTATCTTCCTATCATTGATGAAACAAAGAATCCAAGTTTGAAGCATATCTGCAGGGAAAGGAATAAAGTGGTGGATGATCTTGTCAAGTTTGGAAGCAATTTTAATGGTTTTGAAAGCTTAATGCTTATCAATAATAAAAAATTTTAGAGCGAAGAAATGTTTTTCCTGAACTTATTCGCTCAACTTACTTTATAATTTAAACTTAATTTTCATTTATTTATCCTCTTGACATTTTAAAAGTATATTAATTTCATCCCTCAAAACTGAATATCACTCTCGCAATAAAGAGTGCATACAAACGCTGACAAATCAGTGTCATATCACTGTCACATCGGAGGCACACAAGAAAAATATTTTTTTTAAAGAATTTCATATATATATATATATATATATATATATATATATTAAAAAATGTTTTCTTCACACATATCCCCGGCCGAACCCCTTCCCCTTATCTGTCATCTTCAACATTGTCCATATATGATTTCTGAAATATATATAAATCATGAATTCTTCGGAGCGGGCCGGCAGGCCGTGCGTGCCTCAACGCACTGCAGCTACTACTTTGACTCCTTTTATACAATTATGAACTCTCCAACAGCTGCTTCAATCAATGTTAAGTCTGACTACATCCGCAGCTGACTACTTATTGAAAGATCGAACATTTATTTTTGGGTCTCAAATTTCAACATAAACTAGCTAAATTCATACCAATCAAACTCAAATTTCAACTACAATTTCACAACATCATCAGAAAATTTCAATAATCAATTTGGACATCAACCATGAATTCAACAAACTCATTTTTTGTGTGTGTTCAAGCTTTTCCAAGTTTTAATAATGGTGGATACAAAATTAAACTAGCAAAATTCATACCAATCAAATTCAAATTTCAGGTACAACTTTACAACATCATCAGAAAACTCCAATAATCAATTTGGACATCAATCATGAATTCGCTGAACTCATTTTTTTTTGTCTTCAAGCTTTTTCAAGCTTCAACAACGGCGGATACAAAATTAATTAAACTAGCAAAACTCATACCAATCAAACTCAAAATTTAAGTACAACTTCACCTTATCATCAGTAAACCCTAATAATCAATTTGAACATCAACCATGAATTCGATAAACCCATTTTTTTTTATTTTTGTCTTCAAGCTTTTTCAAGGTTCAATAATGGTGAATACAAAAGACAATCTCATAAATCCAACAACAAATTTCTTGAAAAATCATATAAGTAATTTAGTTCAACAATCATGTACTGAAAGACTTTCTTTTTCAAAATTATTTTCCAACCTATTAAAATTCATAACTTTTCACACATTTTTTTCTTTCTTGAAGAAATTAATGAAGATAATAGAAGTGGAGATGGAGAGTAAGAAAAAGGAGAAAGGAAATTGGGGTGGGGTGGGGTGTAAGAAGAAATACAAGAAAAAGAAAATGGAGTGGGGGTGCTATCAATCATCAAATAAGGGGAAAATGATAAATTAATCCAACTTGTGACTGGGAAACATGAGTTTGGCTGGGCAGTGTTGCAGGATATATCGGAGCAGATGAACCATAATGTCCCAAGATATCTGTGCCATGAGCTATCCCAGCATACTGATGTCTTCCAAGCCGAAGCGGCAGATCATCATATCTCTAAGACTGTGGCGCAACAGCAACGTCCGATACAGACATACCAGCAGAAGCTCCTGCAGTTCCTTTCCCCGAATGGGATCGCATCATATGCAGCATGAGAGGATGTTATCATGGTACATCGACGTACTGAGGCTGATTAGACTCTGGTGGCAAGTATGTGCCACCGAGGTATATGATGCACATACTTTAAAACCACACCATAAATACGTGTCTGCCCATCAACTTTCAGAACCTTCTTAAGGAAGTTAGAAGTTGGAACCAAGAGCAAGGTGGTTCCTTCAGTAAATTCTGCAACCCAAGCACGATCATTTGAACTAAGGTACCTCAGAGACTCCGTATATGAGGCATAATCGTTTTCAGTATCAGGCAAGAAGGAAAAAATGTTGAACCCAACAGCAGCATCTGGATAATGATCAGTTAACTTGTGTAATCTCTTTCTGTAGGCGCAATTGATTACGCCAGGCTGCAGAAAAAAGATGTCAACTCTTGAGTGTAGCTTATTCGTACTAAGTGTGAGTCAGCACACATGTCATGGTCCCTTCTTGAAATTGACAATTTATTTAAGGATATTTTAGGTATTCATTAGTTTTGTTGCTTAAAGCTGTTGTAGCTGCATTCTACATGCATGTGGTTTTTTCACTTTTGGACAATAAAGCCTTGGATATGTTTGACTTATTACAGAAAAAGCTGCCCTTTAGCTTTTCCATAAGGTTGGTTCCACCCTTTTTTTTAATTGTCTTTTCATTAGTGATTTTCTATTTACTTCTTCCAATTTGCTTCAATATACACGTGGATCCCACATTTATTTCAGCTGGCTTTTTCCTTTTTGGTGTTTAGTTTAGATTTTTCTAAGGAAAATAAATTTAACAAGTGTAAAAGTAAATTTAAAAGTAGTGAAAATATCTTTTGAGGTGTCATTTAAAAATTTCAGTATTGTGAAAATATATTTTAAAATATTTATAGCCAAATAAGTATTTTAGAATAAAGTGAAAACGTATTTCAAAATATTGTAAATAATATTTATAGTAAAATGCTTACTATAATTTTATAATTATGGCAATTCAATATTTATTTTTCTTTTAAAATATTTAGCTCTCGAAATTTCATTCATTCCACATACATTGGGTTGAAGAGAGTAACATATATTACCTCAAAATTACATAAAAATATTATACATCACAATAATTAATAATTTCACATGTTCTTAAATTTTTTTACAAGTATTTTTATAACAATTTTGCTATATCACTTCTAATTAGTTATTATGAGTCATTTAATACATATATGTTTCGCTACTTCAATAGTGATATTTGATTGACTCTCGAAATTATATCCTTGTCATTTAAATTGAAATAGAAGAAAAAAAAATATAAATCACAACAATTAAAAACTTAAACTATTTTTAAAATATAATTGATCAATGCCACAAAAGTTTGAACAAGTAGAGTATTACACATTATAATAGCTAAAAGCTTAAAAATATTAAATTACAATGCTCAAAAAATATTATAAAGTATAATAACTAACAATTTAAAAAATCTAAAAATATATTGAAAATATAATTGATTGCCTAAATTTTAATTTGATTATTTTATTTTTAGTTTTAACTTGTTATATATTTGAAAATTGTGTAAAAAATATTATAAATTATAATAATTATCTATTTAAATTATTTGGAGACACATAAAAAATTTTGGTTGACTCAAAATTTTATTATTACAACATAAATTGAGATATATTATGTAAAATTTTTGTAAAAAGTAATATAAATAACAATAATGCAACATTAATTCAGATACATTATTTAAATTTTTTATGAAAAATAATATAAATTGTAGTAATTATCAATCTTAAATATTTAAAAGATGTATAAAAAATATGTTTGACTTTTCAACTTCTATTGATGTCATATTAATTAATTAAAATAAAAGGCTATTATTTAAAAATTACGTAGAAAAACGCATAAACCAGAATCAATATATAATAATAAATGAGAAATATAAAATCGGTGATGTGGCGCTCTCTAAGGCTTGAAAAGTTATTTATCTTTTTTGTGTTTTTTTTGACTTTTTTCTCCTTTAAAAGATGAAAAATACACTTTCAAATTTTTTAAAATATTAAAAAATAGTCATATTTAATTCCTTTACATCAATGCTATTAATCTCCGCTTTTAAAACTTTCCATCACAATATATCTGTCTTTTTATCTTCTAACAATAAAAAGATATATAATTAAATAACATAGAATTAATTTTCATAATTAATTCTCACTCCATGTGATGAATATATAAACTCTACTAATTAAAGATTGTTGTCGTCAATTTTATGGCTAGCACATGTACTCGTTTTGCTACCACCAATTTTAAATTTTTATTAATTTTCTTTCTACTAGGTGCTATTATTTATTTATATTTTTTCTTATCATTTTGCTTTTTCTACTATTTATTTTATTATTTTTTTATTCTTTTGATTTTGTTGATCGTAGTTGAAAATATTGTGCTATTGAATTGTGTTTGAAGTTCTTTTTTATTTTTGACTTAAGATGTAAGAAACAAGAATATCAATTATGTATAGTGTATTAAACTATGTTTTTTTTTTTGTGTGTCTCACTGATTTTAACTTTGTACTTCTTTTGCGGGTTAATTGAATTGATTGATGTGCGTAGTTACATCATGTGAATTATGAAGATATTATTAAGTTATCTTTAATTGATATTTCTTGGAATCATGAAAAAATGATAAATATATATGTCATTACTTTTCTCATAAAGGTTTAATTGATCAAAATAGTGTATGAATCTACAAGTTATTTTCTTTTTGACTAAAAAAAGTTTCATCTATTAATTTAATTTTACGTGAAAAAAATTAATATTAGATAGTTAATATATGAGTATATCATGTTTTTGTTTTTCCCCTTCTTATGGATGTTTTTAATTTTTGATTTCTAATTTTTTTTTAAGCATTTAGTGATAATATATTATATAGAGTCAAATGAACCATATTGCAGTCTCCATATTGTAACAAGTGATCAAAACTTCTCAAGTTGAGATTTTAAGTATTTTTTTTTGAGTATTTATTTCGTATACATCATTTTTAGTTATTGTATTTTATTTATTTGTAGTGAAGTTATGCTGATTTTAATTGAAATGATAAACATATTTTTAAGAATATTATTCGGATTACATGTAAGTAAATTGTGTTTACAAGAATGAAAAAGATATCGCGTAAAGAGAGATTCAAAATAAAGATTTGATGTTGGAAGATGAACAACAAAAATATAACAAAAAATATTTATATGTTTATGCAAAGATGGATTTAAATATTCACAATACCTTTAGAAATTATATAAAATGGATTTAAATATTCTCTTTTTTTTTTCTATTTATAAAATAAAACGTTGAACTATATCTTTATTATTGTGTGCGTAATTTTGGGCATCCGAACAGTCTCCATTTCTTAAGAATTCATTATATAATGAATGTAGTATTTTTGTTATATTATAATGATCATTTATGTGAATTTTCGGTCACTAAATTTTTGGGAGGAATTAAGCTTACTTTTGTGATCTTTTAAATTATATAATAATTTTCATATTATCTTTCAACAATGAACAAATCATAACTAGAAGAAATTTAAGATTTGTACTTATTTTTTTCTAAAAAATTGATGACGGAGTAAAAAATACTGTAAAGTTTTACAAAATTCAATAAGATGAAGTACATGAAATGAAGTTAGAGCAATATAGTGATGGAGGTCTCAGAGAACTACATAAAAATATAAAGAATTAAGGTTATGTGAAGTTACGTCTTTATTATTAAAGAAAAATATACTCAAGACAAAATGGATAAGATAGTACAACAATAACAACACCAACAAACCCAGTGTATTCCCACAAAGTGGGGGAGAATGGATAAGATAAAATAAAAAATAAAAAAAAAATCAAACTTGACACAAAGCGAAAGTAGAGAAATAAATATGAGAAGTGAAATGAATAGCATATATGGGCAGACAAAATTCTTTCTCCCTTATCAAATTTTGTTCTTTTAAATAAAACAATGATTCACTTTTAATAATCAATAATTTTGAAATGTTAATGCCTAAAATAAGATGCAACGAATTTTATGTTATTTATTTTTGTTTCATCTGCTCATATAAATTTTACACTTATATGATATGATTTGATTCCCAAAATAAAAATATGTAAATTACAATAATTTTTCATGTAGTTAAAGAGTGATAATAAAAAGAAACTACAGAATATTAGAGAAATTAGGGAAAAGGAGAAAAAAAGTATCATTCTGCTACTAAATATTACTAATAAAGAGCGGAAATAATTATTTTTTTTTTAAAAAAAAGGTAAAGAAAATAGGAATGGCCAAAAGGTGTAGATTTTTTTTTTTTTTTTTTTTTTTTTTTGTTTCACATATCTTCTTTGTTTTTGTTTTTTTTTTTTTTAAAAGTGATTTTTTTTTGCTTTTCTTGAAAAGATCGAATTGTTTTCAAAAAATAATTTAAAAAGAATATATTAAATATAGCAATAGTTACAGACATCATTGTTCGTAAGGATAAGAAATTAATTATTTTTATTTTTAAAAAATAAAATAATTGATTAAGAGATGCTTACCAAGTTTACATAATAAGATTTTTTCATTTAGAAGACTATGGTACTTGAGGTAGTGAAATTAGACTTATTGATATTATCAAAACTAAATTTTAAATTTGATCAAATTTATAGAACTAACTTTTATATATACATATATAGTAGATTTAATATATATTATATATTTCCATATTATTTGTTTTTAAATTTAAAGATTTCTACATAATTTCATATTGTGATTTATTATTAATTTTTATAATCGCACGAACCGCGGATTAATTTACTAGTATATATATATATATATATATATATAAAGGAGGATTTTAGTCCAATGTGGCATGCCTTAGAAGCCTTAATTTTTATTTATCTTTTTTTTTTTGTGGGTCTTTTGGCCATTTTTTAATTTTAAAAGATTATAAATTCACCTTAACATTATACGCAACATTAAAGAGAGTCATATTAAATAACTTTCATCATTAATGTTGTTAAACTTTTCTCATTATGGGGAAAAAAATCACTCCTTAAAACTCTCTTAATCATGTTAAATATGCAAGAAAAAATTAAAAAATATTTGTTATATATATATATATATATATATATATAAATTAAAATCACTCCTTAAAACTCTCTTAATCATGTTAAATATACAAGAAAAAATTAAAAATTATTTGTAAAAGTTCAAAAATCAATAATACATGCATACATACATACATACATACATACATACATGCATGTATATACATATACATATACATATACATACACACACACACACACATATATATATATGTGTGTGTGTGTGTGTGTGCGCGTGTGTGTGTGTATGTATGTATGTATCACAAAAAAAATATATTAATTATTACTCCTTCATTTATTTTTATTCTTTGTTGTTAAAACTTAAATGTATCAAAAATTACTATTTCATTTATTCATATTCTTTATAGTACAGTTTAAAAGTTTAAATATTTACTAATCCAAGTTTTTATTTACTTCATAAAAAATCAATCATCAATATATATATATATATATATATTATATCAAAATAAATATGTTAACTATTACTTCATTTATTTTCATTCTTTATTGTTAAAACTTAAATGTATCAAAATATACTATTCCACTTATTCATATTCTTTATTGTACACTTTAAAAGTCTCAATATTCATATCCAAGTTTTTTTTTTTCTCTTTCTTGGGGGCTTTTTTCTTCATTCTTTTCATTAATTAATTTGTTTATTAAATCATAAAAGATCAATCATATTTACTATTCTAATTAAATCCAATGAGTTACAAATAAACCTCCATCCATTTGTATTCTCTACTTAAATAATGTGTCTCCCCAACTCCTTTCTACATAATTCTTTTGGATTATCCAATCTGTAAATAACAATCATCTATGGAGTTGTTGAATGCAAATTTTCATTATCTGAATTTTTGTATGATTATTTAGTTATTTTTCTCCTTTCTTGATTTTCTTCTTCATCTTTTTCATCAATCATGTGTTAATAATCAAAGAGATGAAATAAAAAAGATGATGTTTTCAATATTCTTCAAAGGTTCATCAAAGAGATGTTCACAATAGTTTTGTATGAGTTCATCAAGATGAAGAAGGAAGTTCAATTGTCTTGGAAGATTCGTTAAGAAAATGGTCATAGTAGTTTGGTGTAACGTAGAAGTTTGAATGATTTTCTAATATTTTGAAGATTTATTAGTGTATTATTTTGATTTCAATTAATGTTATTTTCTTCTTTTTTATTTTATTTCTTCATTTTGAATAAAAATGCTTGATCACATATATATTTCGGTTTTATTTAGCAAATATTAATTTATAAAACTCTCCTAACCAACATATTAGAAAGCTCAATTAGCAAATTTTACTCAATTAACTTTGATCTTCTTCTTCTTATTATTAGTGTATGTTTCTGTTTTTGTGTATACTTTTTGTCAGTTTCTAATTAATTTAACTATGTTAATTAAATATATATTCTTTTACAATTATCTTAATGTTATAACACACGATTTTTTGCAAATAGTAATTTTCTAATGTTTTGTCACAATTGTAAGATATATTACCAATGGTATATTTTTATTATCAAGCATGTATAATCTGTTAATTATCTCCTTATAAATTTAGTTTTACTCAGATAATTTATCTCCTTTATTTTTCTTAATGGTTATTTAATTTTCAGAATGAAAAGGTTCTATAAACGATATACAAAAAATCAAAGAAAGAAAATTTTATATAAATATATTCATATATCTGAATAAAAAAAAGGATGCATCACCTTTCTTTGTTTTTTTAAAAAATACAATTATTCTTATTCTCTCTTTGAAAGAAAAAAATAATTTATGTGCCACGTTAGAAAAGTTTAAAATTCACTGTAACTCTGTTAATCGTATTAAATACATTATGTGAAAACTAGAAAAATAAACTATTTCTTTAACTTCATTTAATTCTTATTAAAAATAAATAAATTTACTCATTTAATTCTCTTAATAACATATATGTAGTATGATCGAATATATAACTATTTTTCTTGCTTACATTGTAAATGAGATGTGATTAAGGATTAGAAAGAGTCATGTTATAGTTCTACTATAATAAATGTGTATATGCGATAAATATATAATTTACTTATGATTATTTAAAGCAAAAAATATTTACTCTTAATTTTTCTATCAAAGGATGAGTTATATTTTAAAGATTTATTATTATATATTATTTTTAGTAATGACTATAATAATAATTAATTTGTAACAATAATCGTATTAATGTTGTTAAACTCTTTCACTGCTCTATATCTGTTAGGGATAATTATTGATTCAATTCTTGGTACCATTTCTACAACTTGACCCTTTATGTACTCATGAAAATTTAATATTTTGTTTCTCTTTAATAATCTCTATAGAATAGTGTAGATACGTATCACATCAAGTCAGTAAATAATATCATGACTTATTTTAAATATATACATTTCATTTTGCATTATGGGTTTCAATTCTATTGCGAAGTATAATCTCAAATATAATTTTCACTATCACAATTTTTTTTTTCTCGAGATGCTTTCTCAATAAATATCGTATAAAATTGAAGTTGATCAAGCTATAAGATCTCTAATATTAATGAACTGTATACAATGCAAATACACATTAGATAAACCTTAATATGAAAAATCAACATCAAAGAAAACCAAACAAAATGAAGAAGATTTTACTAACTTCTGCATTGCAATTTGCATGCATAACTAAGTTAGAAACTTAATTCAAGTATTTTTCTTACTCTAATGTGTCTAAATATATTTTTATTTATTTATATTACGGATTAAGTCATTTATACATAAAAAAATCAAGTAATTTATAATCAATAAAACTTAAAAGACCGTGACTTAATTTGTATTTTTCTTTTTATATATTGCTTATTGAAATAATTGTCAACTAACGTAATCAATTACTTGAAAATATAAAATTTTACGCGAAGTGCGAATAAGTACACTAGTATAATTAATAACTTAAAATATCTAAAACTATATATAATAAATTTGATTGATTTTCTCAAATATTTTATCAGTGTCACATAAATTAAGACATAAAAATAGCATATAATATTCGAAAGTAACATATTAAGCCCAAAATCAATGTGCTATAGCCCACCAGACTCCAATATCTAGTTTATTTATAGCTGTGGCAGCATTTGACTCTCAGATTTAAGCATACTAAGAGTTATACGGCTCATGCAACTGAATGAAGAAAAAAATAATAACAGTTTTATACTCCCTCCATCTCAAATTACTCGTTCCAAATTGAGATGACACATTGATCAAGAAAAATAATTAATAACATGGCTAGTTTACCATATTACCCCTATTAAATGATGTTTACATTTTACTTTGAAGAAAAAACAATTAATGTAAAGGATAAACATGAATTTTTTTTTCTCTTCTTGATTAATGAAAAAATATAAGTAAAATGAAAAATTAAATTAGAAAATTTGGAACGAGTAATTTGAGATGGAGGGAGTATATTAATTTCAAACTAGTTAAACCAAAATCCTTAAATCTTGTAATTAAGAAGAAAGCCAATCCAAAGAAAGATCAAACCTGCATGTCTGTGCTAACAACTTTTCTTGACAGAATTTAGGAATGAGTTTCAAAATAACTTTTGTGAAGAATCTCCTACCCAATCCCCATCCCTTGGGTCTGTAAAGGTTAGATTTTTTTTTTGAAAGATGATATCTAACTAACATCAATCAGGGCGGACTCGCATACAATTTACGGAACCAAAAATTTGATGGAACCCACAACACCCACTGAACCAAAAATTTGATGGGGGCGATGATTGGCCTACTGGAATTAATGATTCTTAAGTAGGGGAGGTATACGGTTTGATTTTTATTTGAATCAGATGTAGGGTGTGCATCGGTCGGTTCAATTCGGTTTTCTATGTTATTGGTTCGGTTTATCGATTTTCAGTTTTTAAATTTGTAAAATCAATAACCAACCAATAAGATATTTTTTATCAGTCTTCGATTTACTGATTTTTGATTCTTAACGGTTCAATTTTTGGTTTAACCGATAAGAAAAATACTTATAAAATAAAAATAGTAACAATCAACATAAAAAAATAAAATCTTAGTTGCCTCCAAATCCTACATAATAAGTTTTAGTTTACAAAAATCTCCAAACTTGAATTGAATGTTAGTTGAAAAAACAAAACTGAATCCTAGTTCTTCAAGATTTTCAAAATATCCAGATCTTGCCAAAAGTCTCCAAAAGTCTTCAAACACGTCAAGCTTTTGAAAATATCCTGATCTTGCCAAAAATCTTCAAACACTTCAAGCTTTTGAAAATATTCAGATCTTGCCAAAACTCAGACACCTACAACATATCATATAACACCTTACAATCCAGTCATAACATGATGATGAAAGTGAAGCTGATGCTAGCAGAGGCAAATACATAAATCTACAGATTGGAAAGAACAAGGAAATAAATAAAGAAGCTTGGGTCGAACCAGGAAAATTCATTGAAGAGACCTAAGTACAGAAAATCAAGAAGTATACATAAATCAATATAAGCGATAGAAATCTAAACGTAAATTGAACTCATTGGTGTTGGCACATAAACATACTCTTGTTCCCAACTTCCCACCAAGCTGCTTATCGCGAGCTGGTATTAGTGAACAACATACAACAAGCAACTGTATGCAAATCAGCTAAGCAATAGAAAACTAAACGTAAATTAAACTCATCGATGCTGGCCAACTTCCCACCAAGCTGTTATTGCTAGCTGATATTTGTGAACAACATATAACAAACAACTGTATGCATATGCAAACATACAATGTATAAACATACTCTTATCCCAACTTCCCACCAGTTTTCTTAATGATAGAGCTAACAAACTTGTTCTTTTGCACAAGGACATCTTGCTGTATATGATTGAAAACAAAGTTAAGTTCTTGTGCTTAGCTAGATTAATATCATTACACACTTATATCTTGGCCAACGTGGCTTGGAGCTTAGAATTTAGGACCGACAATAGTACAACAAACACAAAATATATATATGCATATAAACTCGTACAGTATGAAAAAATAAACTAACATCACTAGCCACAAGATAATAAAACTCTTAGAATTTATGTTGATCATTGGACCCTACTAGAATTTATACATTGAGACACTAGACTGGTTCACTTTATATTTACAAACTAGAAAAATGACAACAAAAGGAGAATTATGGAACTGATTTAGGAGAAAAAACATGTGTGTAGGTTTGGTGTACTATAAATCAGCCAGGAATTATTGGCCAAGGGCTGGTTAAATTGAAAACCAATAGTATATCCTAAGGTAACCATCAATTAGTAGGCAGTTTAGACAGGTTTGAATGAAATAGTCAAATCAGTCCAAAGAGATATTCTTGTTGAAGAAGCACGAATCCTAAGAACACACTTTGAGATGAGGATTGGATATAAAACTATAAATTATAAAAGCATGCCTATAGAATATTTTGAAACAATATAGACATCAATCAACAAGCTAATTTCTCCAAGAAGAAAGTTTTTAAAATGATTAAAAAACAAAGAAAACAGTAAAACACTACCACAATCTTGTAAATAAGGATTTTCTAAACCAAAATCTTCCAGTTTCCATCAAACAACAGATCACTGAATACTCTGTCAAACTTAGAACTGAATAAATAATTCAAATAACCAGGAAATCCCTATAACGACCACTAGTGACAAGTATAGTTATTAAACCAGAACAAACAGTGAGATAGTGCTTTCAATGACATAATCTGAATCCCTGAATACAAAAACAAAAAGAGAGCATCCCCTACGTAAAGATCTTATTCCGGTAGAGTAACTGATGTAGTCTAGCATACAAACCAAGCGAAAGTGTGCCCATCAATGACGGGTAAGAAAATGTATCCGAGAAAGTTAAAATTCAAATTGTATAAAAACTCGATACACAAGCTTGTTAAACATCAAGAATCATATTCCATCTGAAGACCCAGTTCATAGAACTAGGAACAGCCTGATTGCCAAACAAAGACCTATTCTTCCTTTAGAAATACATGTATAAAAACATAAGAAAGAGTGACAATATCATGTTAAACATTTGTTGGACAATTCAGTACCACCTTTGGCATGATACATATAACATAATGACTGCATTGGAAAGGACTTAGCTTACCTAGAGAAAATTTAAGCAAGCAATATTGAATTTACATAGTTGTTAGACTATTCACTGTATTTAGTGACTAATTTTAAGTAAATATATGACTTAAAACAAATTATAGCTGGGATAAGTGGCTTACTAGATGCCTAGATTCAAGTGCAAAAAAGAAGAACCTCAATTCCACGTCAATCATCAAGAATGCTAGTATTAGCCAATTCTACAGAGAATTTATATTAATCAGTCACAAAACTGTTAACGACTATTACAATAATAATACAAAACTAATAAATTAGAATATTCTTACCTTGTTCAAGCTTTTTGAGGACATCTATATCTTTCTCAATACTAACAGGTTGTGATACACTCTGAATCCAATCTTGAAGGCACACTAGAGTTTGCACCAATTTAGGAGTTAATGAACTCCTAAATTAATCTAAGATACGTCCACCGGTACTAAATGCACACTCGGATGCCACACTTGAAATGTAAATAGCTAAAATATCCTGAGCCATCTCAGCAAGAATAGAAAATCTGGGTGAATGTATTTTCCACCAAGACAAGACGTTTAAGTTCTTGGTTTTACCTTCATTTGCTTCATCAAGATACTTTTGCAATTCTGTTTTAACTGTTGTTGTATTTCCAGCTTTATGTTTCATAAGATCATCTATGAATGACCCTAAAGACCCTATTGATTGAACAATACTACCTAAACTCGAAGGCAGTGAACTAGAATTTTCTTTTTTAAATAAAAAGCTAGATGAAAATGAAGAATGTTGACTATCTTTATCTTTTGAAAAAGACTTTACATACTCACCCTACATCAAATTCATGTAGTATTTCACCCCGCTCTCTAAAATTAGTCCTTCTTCTTTCCCAAAAATCATCTAAAGAGCGAAACAAACCGAAACAAACTTGTGCTGAGGGTCCAAAACACAAGAAATAAAAATCATCTTATTCATTTTCTTTGGATTACCCCAATACTTATCAAACTTTTCTTTCATATTCGATGCAATTTTACCCAAAAGATCATCACCATTATCGTCACTCGATATCAACTGCTTGAAATAACAAGAAACCTTATAAATTTTAAGAAAGGGTAAATTTGATGTGACATAGAGTGATCCAGATACTTCTTTGGTTAGATCATACAAAATTTAAAGAAAATTGGTAATTTTCTTTACATGGTCCCAGTCATCACTCGAAAGTACACCGGCAACAGTTCCCTTTTCATCCTCAACAAACTGAAGGTAATGTGATAAGCCAATATCACGATCAACATAACTCAAAAGCCCATTTTTACACTCAATCGCCCTATTCAACATCAAGTATGTAGAGTTCCACCTCGTAGAAACATCCAAACATAATGATTTTTTACTATTGATATCAACATCTTCACAACATTCTTGAAACCTCTTACACCTTGCAGGGACTAGGTTATGTATTTCACTACTTTTCTAACCCCTTCAATGGACACGCTAGTCACTTTTAAACCATCTTGGACAATAAGATTAATAATGTGAGCCATACATCTTATATAAAGGTGTTCTCCGTTCATGAAATTGGTTTCCCATTTAGTGAATGTCTTAGTTAACTCTTTCATAGTCACATTGTTCGAACTAGCATTATCGACTGTGATGGTAAAAATTTTATCTATGCCCCAATCACATAAACACTTAATAATATCATTAGCCATGTCTTCACCTCTGTGGCTAGTAATTGGACAAAATTTAATTTTCCTCTTGTGCATAATCGATTTACTGTCGATCCAATGTGCAATGATGCACATATAATTAATTTGCTGCAAGGAGGTCTAAGTATCAGTGGTAAGACAGAATCTTTGTTGGGCTTCTCTAAAAGACCTTTTCAACTTTACTTTTCTTCATCAAATAGTTTAAAACAGTCACGTGTCACAGTGGTATGAGAGGAATCTTAAAATGAGGTTGCACTACTTTCATAAAGTTTCTAAAACCTTCCTTGTCAATAAACCTGAAGGGGAGTTCATCCACAACCACCATGCGACATAAAGCTCTCCTACATTGTTCTTGTTTAAATTTCCACGAAATAACAACTACATCGCCTACAATACCCCCTTCAATAGATTGAAAGCCTAGTTCGGTTTGATTTTTGTCAACAGTTTGATTTCGAGGAATCTTTGAACATGTTAGCAAATGAGTAAGCATTGCCGTCGTACCATTTTTACTTGAATGAGAAAAATAATCTTGACCACAATGCTTACACTTTGATTTCTTATTTCCTTCTTCATCAACAAATGATCCAAAATGATTTCATGCGTGAGATCTTTTTTTCTTTCTTTCTTTACCTTCGTCTGGACAGAATGTGTTTGACATGTAATATTTGAATTAATGCTTTCATCGTCTAGAATCACTGTCTCATCAGTGTCTTAAACTATTCTTAAGAAATCATAAATAAAAAGATAGTTTACTTATTTACCCTTTAAAATACTTTTATGGAACTTTATAAACTTACTTTTACACTTCTAAAGGATATTAATTGTAGGGGTAAAATGAAATTTTTTTTAATCAACTTCAACTTAATTTAGTAAGTGGACAAGTAATTTGCAATCTATATTATTAGTTAGATGATCAACTACTATGAAACTGAGCGAGTATAGTGTTTAAATAATTCTATGTTATAGAAATGAACAGGCACAAACATAAAATCCTGCCACTACTCACATCTACAAGTTGAGAAATTTGTTAAATCATAGAGGCAATTCAAAAAATTGATTTCTCCTTCAAGAAGCAACAAAGAAAGCATGAACTATAGTTACATCCTAGATTCTATAATTTCCCCAATAGTATAACAGCGAGCAATACACATGGGTGTTCTAACCTTGGCGATTCATCATGGCCAGAACGGTGCTTCCTTCTAGGAGAAATTCTTACTTCTACAGAAATAATACTGTCATCTGCTTGACTGACTGAGACAGGACCTGAAGGAACATTACTACCCAAAGGCCTAGTAGGGATGTCAGGAGCATGCACAACGTAAGGACTACAGTTTGAATATTCAATTGTGAGTTTTGGATCATTGAAAAACTTGCCTTGCAAGCTCTCTTTAGCACACAGGGCTTTCTCTACGATTCTAAATAGAACCAATGAAAAATTCCTTATCATAAAATGTTTTTATGTTATAAATCTCACCAAAAAGAATCATAACATTATGTAGCATGCCTTGATCAACATGGACACAGGGCGGATAACTTATACACAAAACTTTACTAGGTTGTACATCTAGTATTTACTCCAATGGCAACTAAAATGGCTGCACAAAAGATGAGAGAGTTAACATTTGGACGAACAAACATGCGTACTTCATTCAAATGGTAGGACAAATGACAATCTTACAAAGCAAAATACACGAACAACTTCTAAGAAAAAGCAATTGGAAATCTTTCAAAGACAATGGAGCATTACCTGCTGCCTTGTGAAGCCAACATTGATTCAAGTATAAAGAGCACAAGGATTACAAGTGATACAAGTAAAAAGAGGGTACAAGCAAAAGAAGCCATACTCGAACCATATCCAACAAGAGGGAAGAGTATGAAGGCTTTTGCAAAAGAGTGGCAAATGGATATCAAGAGCTCAAGACCATTCCCTAGGAGCCAAGCTCGGGAACTACAACATCTTCAAGGCACATTCATGAAGATGGATGTGTTTGAGCATGTCTTAAGTTCGTCCAAGGGAGTGTATGTATTAAAGTATGAAGATATACCTTGAGTGTCTTAAAAGCACTACAAGGTAGTCCCATTTATACATTCCAAACCCACCTTCTTCATTAAGGGTAAATGTGTCATTTCTCATCTCTTTTGTATTAGACTATAAGTAGGAACCCCTTAGTATTATTTGCTTAGTTAGCTTATTTTGAAAATCAATATTGTAACATTGAAACACCATCCTCTCAAGAGACAGTAGACCACCACTTTGACATCACAAGAAATGGTTTCTTCTTATGTTGTATGTATCAGCTAGAAACGTGAGTGATTGAGTGAACCGAGTTCCTTTTGTGTTTGCGTAAGAACTTGGTGCTTGTTAACGTGTTTTGTAGAGGTTTTAGATTTTGATACACTCTTTAGTTGCTACATTACAAGTTCTCTTTGTGTTAAGTTATCTATCTCCTTATCTTTCAAGTTTGTGTGTTTGTTGTTCTCTTTGATGTCTTGTACGTGTGGACTATTTTTGTGAAATTGTGGACTATTTTGTGCTCTTGTAGATACCGCTTGGTATCAATATGTTACAGTATGCCATGTGCTATGATATAGTGAGAACCCATTATTTTAAAATCTTGGATCCGCTACTGATCAGGATTGAGGGTTATTTTCATGATTTATCAGATTATTACATGTGAAAAAATGAAATATTCAAATAAGTTGTTTCAAAGCTTGACTTTACTCAATATATCTACATCATACGTTAGAACTGATTTTCTTTGTTGATAGAACATTAGAAATGATTAATTATACATAGTCATGTTAACTATCTAATTAGCCTCACATTAACCGTCTAGCACTTTAATGTCGCTCTTAACTTGAGTCATTTGATTTAAAAAAATTGGAAGAGATTCACATAATCAGAATTAACTATTTGGGTTGAAGCATAGTTGATTAATTAATTATTTCTTGCACAACCTTTGGTTCACCCTGTAATATTTTCGTTGATTTGTGGACATATTTATGTTGCACATCTTCATTAATATGATGTTACCTTAAATCTTTTAGGAGAAAGGACTGGATGTTCAAAAAATTAGGAGTCGGCAGAAGCCCAATAGGAGCATGGTCATCCTGACCATCGGCTTATGCCTCAGGATTTTGTCCGGATCTACTCAGATCCTACATATGCTGGCTTTACAAGGCAACATATAAATCTTCTTTGTCTTTCTACGATATCCAATTTTTTCTCATCGTAGTAGTTTAAGTTTTATGTTGTGTAGGACTGTCATATGTCCTACTTTTGTAATGTTTAACTGACCTTATTCAAGAAAAAAAAGGAAAATTAGGTTTTTAACACGGTTCAGTAGGTTTACTAAAGTATGCAAACCAGTTTGATAGTTTTTACAAATAATTCATATTTATGAAAAATAAATACAATTTAAGAAATTCAAATTGCATGCCCAAATAAAATTTTAACTTCAAATCAACCTAATTTCAAACAGACTCTTAGTAGGCCTTTATCTATATGAATTGGGACCCCAATTTGGAGTTGTGATTTGAAATCAACTTTATTAATGAAATCAACACAAAATTTCAACTTAAATTTCAAACATGACTTCAAATTCTCCCAAAAGTAGGATTTCAAATTCCAAGTTATAATTTCAAAAAAATATATATATGAAACTTGACCTTTAAATTTATATTTTGCAAAAGAAGATTCATAATTTTAAATTTTGTGGAAAAAAGGGCAAACGCTCAACATGAAGAGATTGGTTGTACGATATATGAGGATTGTATTAAAGAATAATTGATTACTACCATTGATGATTGATTGGAACAATGGTCATTGTAAAATTATGTATATTTAAAAGCTTGATGTACAAAAAATTATTTTTTTAAGAAATAAGTGTGTCTTTATGATACCCTGTCATTATATGATACTCAGTATATACAATATATATATCACACATAACTAAAGTCACTTGCCTATTTATTAAATGAAAAAAGGCCAAAACTATTCCTATACTATTTAAAATGGAGCAAAAATATCCTTCATTTATTTTTTTTTGCTCAAAAATATTCCTTCATTTATTTTTTGGCTCACAAATATCCCTCTCTAACATAATGCCACTAGACTATCCCATGGCTAAAAAAAACCGTATGGACAGTCTGCATCAACATCCACCATGGAAAATCATCCAATTTAATACCCATTAGCCCACTTAATCATCAACCCCTTTTGGCCTTCAAAGATCCAACCAATTCAAATTAAAAGGAAAAAATAGATCCACACTTTAATTGACATAAACTCTTCCAAAATAAATTTACTAAATGCAAATGTTTTTGTCATATTTGCATGGAATGTAGTAATACTCTCCAATTCATGTGAATAAGAGTCCTACAATTTATATTCTCAAGGGTTATAACTTTGGCTTCCCTAATAAGTCTTGATCGTTCTTCTTGACATTAAGACTACAATGTAAATATGTAATTCTTGGAGTAGGGGTCAAGTATATGTCCTAATTTTCCTCTAATTTACTTGTTGACAAAGTACTACGTGTATCTATATATAACTATTTTATGAGATGAATAAAATAGCTTTACACAATAAAAAATTCTACATGGTATTAGAACCAGCCTTGTAGTTTGTCATTTTTTGCCTAGTTTTTTCATGGTGGGAGATTCTAAACCCTACGTACTCAACCATAAAAAACTCTTCCTCAATTATAGTTCAAAAAGACAACTCCTCTTTCTCAATAAAAGCTATTCTTGATGAAATAAATTTCTCATTATGGTCTTAATTATTGGAGATACATATCAGCACTCGAAACAAGGTTGACTACCTTACTGGTGAAGCAAAGAAACTCAAACAAACTGAATCAAGTTATGTAAAATAGATAACGGAGAATCATAAGGTGAAGATATAGTTGATGACTCGATGAGTCCTATTCTAATGCATCGATTTATCAGGCTTTCTATGGCTAAGGAAATTTGGGAAGTTGTTGCCAAAACATTCTATGATGGTTTAGCTATGACTTGAATGTTTGAACTAAATAAAAAATACTTCACCATTATGCAGAATGGAAGGCCCCTGTCTATACACTATAATGAATTGGTTGAAATTTTTTAGAAAATTAATCACCAAACAAATATACGCAATGAATCGATATAGGGTATTCTTTAGATACACTCTATGATGGAAATATTGCGAGTTCACACATTTATCAATGCACTTATGCAAAATTTGATCAAGTTCATAGTGAGATTTTATGAAAGTACCCAAATATTGATCTTGAAAGTACATATACTTATGTTCGAAGAAAAGCTCAACAAAGACGGACTATGGGAAATGCTCAGTTGATTCATGAGAGTTCTGCCATGGTTGTTCATCATATCAGTCCTATTAAATATCAAACTGATTACCTATCCAGTAAGCCTAATAATCTTACTTGTAGATATTGTGGACAATGATACAAGATCATTGGAGTAATACCCCGTACTTTTACCTAGCTTAAAATCATTCCAGAAATATTAAAGACTTATTTCAAAGATGAATCCACTCTTATACATGTGGTATTTTCAAGATTTAAACTTTTTATCATGTGGAAAATTGAAAAAGATTTCCATCGATACCAAATTTGCTCAAATCCAACACCCGGATGAAGAGTTAGAGCCATTTTAGTAAGACAGTGTGCCACCTGAGCCATCAACGCGTCGCGGAGCCAGCCAAAATGACAATCATCAAAATTCAGTGAGACTCCATGATAATGGCACATCGTGCCAAGGATCAAATTCAGAGTTGTCAAATTCCATTGACACGGCACCATAGTGCCGCGTCGCGCCAGGGGTTCAGGTCGGGAAATTTTCACAGAATTAAAATACGCATCCAAGAGTTAAAAAGGTTAATTTTTCACCCCTATATATACCCAATAACACGTGATTCATCCATAATTCACCCAAAATATATTGTTTCTCTCAAGAACAAGGTAGGGTTTTCAATTGAGGATTTGAATCCAAGACTCAAATTCAAGAATCTCTCCGTCAATCTTCATAGAATCAAGAACTAAGGTATGAACAATGTTCATTCATGGATTCCTTTCATCCATGAAGCCAAAGAATCAAGTTTTAAATCTAATATTGTGAATATTTTGTTGTGGGTTGATTATGTTCATGTGATTATGGTTGTATGATTCCCAAGTTGGAATCTTTATGTGTTTTTCATGAACCTATGCTAGTATGTGGTCTGAAATATGTAAAATTGAGTTTAAATATGGAGTTTTGTTGTATTAATTTGATGGTCATGCCTATTTCCTAGGTCATGCATCCTAGGTGTTTGATAAAATGCCTAAGAGAATAGAAATTATGCATTATAGCTTAATTGTGACCTAAGTGATAAGTGTATGCTTTACCCTATGACTAAGAATGACTTCCATGACATTGTGTGCATTAGGAATGGTTGAGGGAATCTCTATGAGATTAGGTTGATGAAAGTATGACATGTTTATATGCAATTTCATTCATGTACAAGACTATGATAACCATGTTCTTTATAAAGAAATCACCAAATTAATGTATTATGTATTGTTGATATTGGTCATGTGTTCAAGAAGTGTCATGTCCTGTCAGTTTTATGCTATTGAGTCCTGGGGGTACTTATACCCGACTATTTAGCTGTGTGCCTAGAGCCAGTGTCTTGTTTTCGCGATACTCTCAGTCAAGCCATGATCCTTAGAATTCAGTTAGTCTCATGACTCAGGAAAACTCAGTAAATTCACTATCAGTCTAGTCCTACTCAGTAATCTCAATGACCTCAGTGGTCTCAGTAACATTAGTACTCAGTAATCTCGGTAACCTCAGTATTCCCAGAAATCTTTATAACTTTAGTACTCTTCGTCAGTCCTCAAATCTCAATAGTATTCCATCAATCAACAAAACTTAGTGAACTCAGTTCAAATCAGTTATACAATATGATCAGTAACAGTTCAGTTCCGTATAATTAATTCAGTGTCTATTCAGTTGGGAGTAGGATTCAGCGCCGAGTGAACCTAGGGATGAGTACACACACTGTCAGCCAGTAGAGGGTATGATCCTTAGTAGCAATCCCTGTTCCAGAACTACATAGCCAGCGTAGGTTGAGATGTACCCCTACGAGTTAGGGATTTATACATATCATTTAAATTTACTACTAGGTGGCGTTGACGGAAGAGCTCCTTGTCAGAGAGGGTATACTCACAACTTGTCTTTACCTGTGGAATAGTACTGACACCCTTCCAGCTGGGGTTACAGGTTGGACCCTACCAGTTCAGTTTTAGGGCATGTCAGTTAGATGATTACCTCCCACAGTCTAAGTTTTAGATCCAGTTTCAGTAATAGAACTCAGTTCAGTTCTACAAAAATCTAGGACTGTTAGATACAGTCAAATCAGTATAGTGCGGAACCCAACTAGTTCCATTAGTATCAGGACTGTCAGATATAGTCACTCATGTTATCAGTATTCAGACTCATTAATCATATTATCACGAACTCTGTTAATAGTATATTAATTATACAAAACCTATGTTACCAATATTCAATTTCAAAACTATCAGATATAGTCAATCAAACCAGTTTTTCGTAATCAAAACTGTCAGATATAGTCATTTCTTTATTAGTAATATGACATTAGTTCCTCAGTATTTAGTAGACTCAGTCATTCAGTATCCTTGTATTAGTACTCAGATATTAGTAAATCTGCGTTATCAGAATTCATGAGTCAATGTTATCACGATCTTAGTTACAGTTACGTATTCATGCATGTATTTTCATGTTCATGTTATACAGTCAGTTATTATTGTTCATGCATATTAACCCTTTCATTTTAGCCTACCTCACTTGCATACTAGTATATTCAATGTACTGACGTATTTGTGCTATGGTATTTTATCCCATAGTTTTAGAAGCATGAGCTCCCGAGCATCCTTAGTAGATCAGACGTTCAGCAGCCAGATTAATAGTGAATCCTCATCTTTCAAGGATAACATGATTATTTTATTAGTTCGGAGTTAGTTGGGGATATGTCCTATCAACTCCATAGTTCGTCAGACAATTTAGAGGCTTTTAGACTACAACATGTGTTTAAATAGTTTATTTCAGTTTTGGGTATTTTTATACCTTATTACAGACATTGTATTATTTTTAATATTAGTTTAGTTTTGAACCTTATGGCCTTAAAACTTATATTCCGTATATTTATAATGTACTATTCAGTGCTCAGTTACAGATATTAGTCATGGGTTAGCTTATGGTCCTTCGAGGTCATGAACATCGTGTAGCATTTCGGGTACCAGAATTGGGGCGTTATAATTGGCTATTTGAATTGGTGGGATTTATCAAAGAAACCATGCAAAGTCATTTCGAATAGAGATGCAACCACAACTACATCAGGAATTAGTCAGACAAATAATGATGGTAAAATAGAACCTACTGTTAATATGACATAGTCAGGTATTACCGGTAATAACAATGTTAATATTAATATTATTGTACCTTCTACAATTAGTACTTAGATTATTGATAGTGAAGTATCTGATCATATGACCAAAGACCGAGAAGATTTACAATCATTAAAACCACATTCTCTACCCTTTATTTATACCGCTAATGGAGGTACTTCTCCTATTATAGGAAAAGGACCAGTTGTCATAACATGTACCTTAAAACTTGAAATCATTTTAGTTGTACCTGCTCTTGATCATAATCTTCTATCAGTTAGACAAGTTACCTCCTCTCTTAATTGTATCGTAACCTGTATCTTTCATGACATTCTAACTCGAGAGATTCTTGGTTAAGTGAGAAAATTTGTACTTTTTAAAATTGAATAAAGATGGAGAGAAGAAATTCAGTTATGCATTCCACACACATGGGGTTGAGAAGGCACGAGACCGTATATGGTTATGGCATGTAGGAGGATCAGACATATCCATTTGGTTATCTTCAGAAACTCAAATCATATTTATTTTTAGGTTTAGATCGATTAATTTTTTATTGTGACATTTGTGAATTAGAAAAAATTACCGTGTTTCATATTTATCAAGTTTGAATAAATGTTCCGAGCCTTTCGCGGTTATACATTCTGATATTTGGGGCCTTAAAAAGTTCTCTTTCTCAAACTCGTTATTTTATTACTTTATATATCATTGTATTAGAATGACATGAATATCATTAATTCGAAATAAGAGTGTAATACCCCGTATTTCTCAAGCTTAACTTAGACCTCAGTAAATGAGTTATATAATATAAAATTTTCAAAATACTCATTATTTTTCAGTTTAGATACTGCCATTGCGTAGGAAATTAAATTATCTTTCCAACGATATAAAATTTGCCTAGATCCGATAACCAGGTAAGAAGTTATGGCTATTTTAAGTTTTAGCCATTAAACACCGTCATTCAGGACAGTAGCGCGTCGCGAAGTATGTCAAAATAACAATTGTCAGTTTTCAGTGTTTCTTCGCAATATTAGCACATCACACCAAGGCTCATTTTCTCGATTGTCACTTTCTAGTGTATCAATGCGATCTCACTGCATTGCGATGAGTCTAGATTTCAGAACCAAAGGGGCGCCACGATCCCACCGTATTGCGCTAAACTCTCAGTTCTAATTTGTCGTTTTCCAGAGACACAGCGCGATAGCGCCGCATTGTGCCAGGGGTCTGGGTCGAAAAAATTTCTCAAAAATTAAAAGTGACGTACAGGGATAAATTGGTCTTTTCCAATGATTTTTGCATGACCAGCTATGGGATTTAATCCCTAAAAATATTTTAAAGGTAATTCTTAATCAATTTTCTCCCAAATTAAAAGCATTCTCTCTCAAGAAAACAAACCCTAGCTCCAAGAAATCAATATCAATCTGAAGAATTTCTCAAAGAATCTTCAAGAACAAATATTCTGAGGTATGTTAGGTGTTTATCTATGGGTCCCTTTCACCCATAGAGTCCACGAATCTACTTTTAAAAATTTAAGACCTAGGATTCATGATTTACATGCTTGAAATTTGATTGTATTAGTGTTCTTGATATTAAATGAGTTCCAATTCATGATTAATTGTAGATCCCATGAAGTTTGAATAGCATGTACATTGAATTGTGAAATTCCCATGTCATAATCCATGAATTTACAAGTTAGGGCATTGTAATTGCCATGCTTATGTGTTAACCATGATTATATGCATTAAGTTGTACTCTCTAGGTGTTTGATAGAATGTCCATGTGAATGAATTAATGAAATCATGGCATGTTAATATATGTATAAGTTTATGCCCTACAAGTGTTTAAGAAAATGTCTCTATGAATGATTACGATTTTCAAGAGTATATTATGCTTTATTTTTCATGCTATCGAGTCCTGGAGGTATTTAATACCCGATAATTTATCTGTGTTCCTAGAGCCAGTGTCAGTTACAGAACCTCAGTCATGTCACGATCAGTAACACTCTCAGTCAGTTACAGAACTCAGTAGAACCCAGTCAATTACAGAACTCAGAAAAATTTAGTAAATTCAGTATCAGTTCAGTACAATCAGTTTGGTGTCTTTTAGTTGGGAGAAGGATTCAGTACCGAGTGAACCCAAGGATGAGGGCTTACCTACCAGTAGAGGGTGTGATCCTTAAAAGCGATCCTTACATTCCAGAACTACGTAGCTAGCATAGGTTGAGATATCTAACCTAACAGTCGAGGGTTGATTAGGTATTTTAACTTGACAAATGAGGGTTCCACCATTATCATTAGAGTACCTACCAGATGAGGGTAACTCTGCAGCTTGTCTTTACCCGTGGCACAGTACTGATACCCTTTCAACTGGGGTCACAGTTGGACCCCAACTAATTATCTTATCTTATTTGGGGTATGTCGGTTAGATGATTACCTCCCACAGTATCAATTTAAGTCTTTAGAATAGAACTCTATTCAGTTTTACAGAATCAGGACTGTTAGTTATAGTATCAGTAAATCAGTTATCAGTAACTTCAGATATCAGTTACTCAGTATCAAAATTTAGTACTTAGCTTCAGACAAGCTTAGTCACAGTATTTATTTATATGCAAATTAGTCCACACTCAGTATTTACAGTAGTATCAATTATTCATGCACTCTCATGTTTAGTTACTTTATATCATACAGTCAGTTATTGTTCATGCATATGAACCATTGCATTCAGCCTTACCCCATCTAGCATACTAGTACATTCCACGTACTGATGCATACTCTTTCTTTGTGCTATGATGTCTTATATCATAGGTTTGGACGCTCAGGTTCCCGACTGCACCTAGATAGATTCAGATTCAGCCAGCAGCAGTAGATTAACAGCGAGTCCTCATCATTCAAGAATAGTCATTTGTTTCATTATTTTAGTAGACTATATATTTCAGTAGATGAAGTTAGTTGGGGGATTACCCATCAACTCCATATTCAGACAGTTCAGTTTAGAGGCTTTTCAAACTAGTTTTCAGACAGTATTCAATTTTACAGATTTTTATTACAGTTTGATATTTTAATAGTATTTCAGATATTTGAACCTTATGACATTTCTGCCTATTATTCTGCATTTATTTCATTATATTATTCAGTGCTCACAACAGATATTAGTCATGGGTTATCTTGTGATCCTTCGGGGTTGTAAGCACCATGTAACGTTTGGGGTATAGACTCAGGGCGTTACAAACTTAGTATCAGAGCCTAAGGTTCAACAGTGTCCTAGGAAGTTAGAAAGCCACATCTAGTAGAGTCTTATACATGGGTGTATAGCATATCACACTTATGGACAAGAGGCTATAAGATGTTTTAGGAAACAGTATCCCTTCTTTCAGTATTCATGTAGTGCGAGTGAGTATGAGCTCAAGTTAAACTCTTATTTTAATTTATTTCCTCCTTTTCATTTAAAGAACATGTCTCCTAAAAAGACTAATGAAAGGATAACCGAAAATCAGTCAGCACCTCAGCCCGTTCAGATAGATCCCTTGGACGAGCATGTCTCTCATGCAGAATTTAGAGCTGTATTCACTACTCTATTCAATTCCATCGCAGCATAGAATGAATGGATAACTGCTGTTTAGGCTAACCCAGTAGCCAATACTGCTGTAACCAGGATTTAGGACTTCACCCAAATAAATCCTTCCCTATTCTCAGGATCTAAGTCAGAAGAGGATCCACAGGAGTTCCTCAACCAGGTTCAAAAAGTTACAGACATTATGGGAGTGACTTCTAGTGAGAGTGCTAAGTTAGCTTCCTATTAGCTATAAGATGTAGCTCATATATGGATTAAGAAGGGAAAGGTAGACAAGAGCATAGATATAGAGCCCATAGAGTGGGAAAAGTTTGCTACTACTTTCCTAGAGAGATTCTTTCTCTTAGAGCTGAGAGAAGCCGAGGTGTTAGAGTTTGTCAACCTCAGTCAAGGCAGTATGAGCGTGAACGAGTATTCCCTCAAGTTTACTCAGTTATCCAGGTATACTCCCCTTGTAGTATCAGACAATAGGTCCAGAATGAGCAAGTTCATATTTGGAGTGTCAGATAATGCGGTTAAGGAGTGTAGAATAACAATGTTGATTAAAGAGATTGACATATACAGACTCATGGTCCATGTTTAGTAGATAGAAGAGGCTAAGATAAAAGGGAGAGACTGAACAAAAGAGCTAGAATAGGTAGCTTCAATTTTAATCAGCCTAAATTAGAGGGTAGTAACCGTTCCCAGTTCACCTGAAGTCTTCAATTTGGGCTCCGTCCTCAGCCAGTGCTCTAGTCCCTAAATTCAAAAATGGTAATAACAATAGGGCGCTAGGCTCTAAGTCTCAGGGTAGTATCACCAATGTTTGAACAAATCCTCTATGTCAGCAATGTGGCAAGAACCACAAGGGTGTCTGCAGAGCTGGCAGTGATGTTTGTTTCGGGTGTGGCAAGCCAGGCCACAGAATTAGAGATTATCGTTAGTCAGGTTCTCAGGATCAGCATAATCATCCTTCCAGTGCCACTGGTGGGCAACACCCAAACAAGCTTTATGCACTTCAGTCCAGACAAGATCAGAAAAATTCTCCTGATATGGTCACTGGTACGTTACAGATCTTCTATTTACATATTTATGTCTTGCTAGATTCAGGAGCTTCTTTATCTTTCATAACTCCCTATATAGCCATTAACTTTAGAGTTAGTCCAGAAATCTTAGCAGAGCCTTCTTAGTTTCTATCCCTGTAGGTAAATCTATCATAGCCCGACAGGTATGCAGGAACTATCCGGTTATGATATCTCAAAAAGTTATTTCAGCAGACCTTGTAGAGTTAGAGATGGCAGAATTTGATGTCATTATAAGCATAGATTGGCTTTACTTATGTTATACCTTAATTGATTGTAGAAATAGAATATTTCATTTTCAGTTCCCAAAAGAAACAATCCTTAAATGGAGGGGTAGTACTACAATGTTTAAGGGTCAGTTGATTTCATACCTTAGAGCAAGAAAAAATGATATCCAAGGGAAGTATCTATCATCTTGTGTGAGTCAAAGACTCTAACTTAGAAACTCCAACTCTTAAGTCAGTTCCAGTAGTAAATGAATTCTCAGATGTGTTTCCCAAAGATCTTCCTAGATTCCTCTTGTTAGGGAAATAGGCTTCAGAATAGACCTTCTCCCAGATACTA
The DNA here is from genome assembly GCF_002878395.1 of Capsicum annuum. Lineage (NCBI taxonomy): Eukaryota > Viridiplantae > Streptophyta > Magnoliopsida > Solanales > Solanaceae > Capsicum > Capsicum annuum. The sequence continues at coordinate 149,206,485 of NC_061116.1, forward strand.
AGCCTATATCTATTCCGCCATACAGAATGGCACCAGTAGAACTCAAAGAGATAAAAAAACAGTTAAAGGATCTCTTAGATAAGGGATTCATCAGACCTACCATTTTCCCTTGAGGTGCACCAGTCTTATTCATGCTTAAGAAAGACAGTTCTCTCAGAATGTGTATAGACTACCGTCAATTGAACAAAGTCACAGTCAAGAATAAGTACCCACTTCCCAAAATCGATGACTTGTTCGACCAACTTCAGGGTGCTAGTTAATTTTCTAATATAGACCTCAAATCAGACCATCATCAGCTCAGGATCAGAGAATTTGACATTTTAAAAATAGCTTTCAGAACCCGGTATGGTTACTTCGAGTTTCTAGTTATGTCCTTTGGTCTTACCAATTCCTAGTAGCCTTTATGGGCTTGATGAATGGAGTGTTCAAGCAGTACTTGGACATGTTCGTTATAGTATTTATTGATGACATACTTGTATATTCCTGTAGCGAGAATGGTCACAAAGATTACCTCAGAATAGTACTTCAGACTCTCAGAACTCATCAGTTGTTCGCCAAATTCAGTAAGTGGGAATTTTAGCTTAGGTAAGTAGCATTACTTTGTCATATTATTTTCGGTGATGGCATTAGAGTTGATCCTCAAAAGACCGAAGTGGTGAGAAACTGGCCTAGACCCATATTCTCATCAAATATCAGGAGTTTCTTGAGTTTAGATAGCTATTACCATAAGTTTGTTAAAGGGTTTTCATCTATTGCATCCTCTATGTATAGATTGACTCTGAAGAAAGTTTGTTAAAGGGTTTTCATCTATTGCATCCTCTATGTATAGATTGACTCTGAAGAAAGTCTAATTTTAGTGGTCAGATTCCTGCAAGAAGAGTTTTCAGGAGTTGAAGACTCGACTCACCTCAGCCCCAGTTTTGACTCTACTAAATGGTTCAGATAGGTTTGTTATGTATTGTGATACATCTAGAGTTGGTTTGGGTTGTGTCCTCATACAGAGAGGTAAGGTCATAGACTATGCCTCCAGACAACTTAAGCCCCATGAGAAGAATTACCCGACCCATGATCTCGAGTTAGCAGCTGTAGTGTTTGCCTTAAAAATTTGGAGGCATTACTTGTATGGGGTGCATGTTGATGTGTTCACAGATCACAAAAGCCTTTAGTATGTCTTTTCTCAGAAAGATTTAAATTTGTATCAAATAAGGTGGTTAGAACTATTGAAAGATTATAAAATAAACGTTCTGTATCACCTGAGAAAGGCCAATGTAGTGGCTGATGCTCTCAATAGACTGTCTATGGGTAGTGTTGCTCTTGTGCAGGACAGTAAGAAGAATTTAGCTCAGAAAGTTCATCATCTTGCTCGACTAGATTTTCTCTTAGTCAATTCAACACAAGGCAATGCGTGGGTTCATAACAGTTCTAAATTCTCTCTAGTTTCTGAGGTGAAGGAAAAACAGGATAGAGATCCCAGCCTTGTTAAGTTGAAAGGGTCAGTCAGAGATAAAAAAATAGAGGTTTTCTCCCAAGGGAGAGATGATGTATTGCATTGCCAGGGTCGGCTATGTATGCTGGGTGTACACGACTTAAGACGACTAATTCTTGCAGAAGTGCATGATGCGCATTACTCTATTCATCCAGGGGCCACTAAGATGTACCATAATTTATGGGAGATCTATTAGTGGAGTGGGATAAAGAGAGATATTGCAGAGTTTGTAGCTAAGTTCTCTACATGTGAGCAAGTTAATATTGAGCACCAGAATCCTAGTGGGTCCATATAGGAGTTCAGTATACCCATGTGGAAATGGGAAGAAGTAAACATGGACTTTGTGATAGGTTTGCCTCGTACTCATTATCAACATGATTCTATATGGGTTATCATCGCTAGGATGACCAAATCAGCTCATTTATTACTATTCCATACTTTTTATTCAGCCGAGGAATACGCCAAACTCTATATCAGAGAGTTGGTCAAGTTACATGGAGTTCCAATATCTTTTATCTCAGATAGAGGTACCTAGTTCACCTCTCATTTCTAGAAAGCATTCCAAAAGGGTCTTGGTACCCGAGTTCACATCAGTACAACCTTCCACCCTCAGATAGATGGTCAAGCAGAAAGGACCCTTCAGACTCTAGAAGATATGCTAAGAGCCTACATTGTCGATTTTAAGGAAAGTTGGGATGACCATTTGCCTTTGATCGAATTTGCATACAATAACAACTATCATTCTAGTATTTAGATAGCTCCGTTTGAGGCTCTCTATGGTAGGAGATACAGATCTCCAATTGGTTGGTTCGAGGTAGGTGAGGCCGGAGTAGTAGGGTCTAATCTAGTATTCGATCCCTTAGAGAAGGTTCAGTTAATCAGAGAAAGACTTAGGGCTACCTAGAACCAACAAAAATCCTATGCAAATACGAGGAGAAATGATCTCAAGTTTGAGATCAGTGATTTTGTGTTCTTGAAAATGTCTTCCATGAAGGGGTAAAGAGGTTTGGTATGAAGAAAGCTCAGTCCCCAAAATGTCGATCCTTATAGAATTCTCAGCCGTTTTGGGAAGGTAGCTTATGAGCTTGAGTTTTCTTCATATCTAGCCTCAATGCATCCAGTATTCCATGTCTCCTTGTTAAGGAAATGGATTAGTGACCCAACAGTCATATTTCTTTTAGAGGATATAAATATTCAGAATGATCTTTCTTTCATAGAGGTTCCAGTCTAGATCCTCGATCATCAAATTCGCAGACTGAGGAACAAAGAAGTTCTCTTATTCAAAGTTCTTTGGCGGAATCAGTCCGTTGAGGGAGCTACTTGGGAAGCAAAAGCAGATAGCAGACCAAGTATCCTCACCTCTTCTCCGCAAACTCAGATCCAGCTTAAGTTAACAATTTTCCTTAGCTTTACTCAGTTCCTTATTCAGATATAATTATAAACTTGTTATTCATTACCGTTGCATATTTAGTCATGCATTTATGAATCAGTTCAGTCATGTAGTCATACATTAGATATGCATGTTTAGTGTGTAAACTCAGTCTATCAGTGTCTCAGCTTAATCAGTTTTATTCAAGGATGAATGTTTCCAAGGGGGAGATATTGTAACATCCTATATTTCTCAAGCTTAACTTAACCCTCAATTTATAAGTTATCTAATATAAAATTTTTAAAATACTCAGTATTTTTCAGTTTAGAGCCTGCCATTGCATAGGAAATTGAATTAGATTTCCAACGATATAAAATTTGCCTAAATCTGATAACCGGGTAAGAAGTTATGGCTATTTTAAGTTTCAGTCATTAAACATCATCATTCAGGCCAGTAGCACATCACAGAGTATGTCAAAATGTTAATTTTCAGTTTCCAATGTTGCTCTAAGATATTGCCGTGTCACGCCAAGGCTTATTTTCATGTTTGTCACTTTCCAGTGTATCAACGCGATCCCACCACATTGCGATAAGTCCAGATTTCAAAACCAAAGGGGCACCGCGATCCCACCATGTCGCGTCAAGCCCTTAGTACCCAGATGTTATTTTCCAGAGACACGATGCAATAGCGCCGCGTCGTACCACGGGTCCAGGTCGAAAAAATTTCTCAAAAATTAAAAGTGACGTACAAAGATAAATTGGTCTTTTTCCATGATTTTTGCATGACCAAATATGGGATTTTTTCCCTAAAAATGTTTTAAATGTCATTCTTAATCAATTCCCCCCCAAATTAAAAGCATTCTCTCTCAAGAAAACAAACCCTAGCTCCAAGAAATCAAGATCAATCTCAAGAATTTCTCCAAGAATCTTTAAGAATAAATATTCCAAGGTATGTTAGGTGTTGATCTATGGTTCCCTTTCACCCATAGATTCCACGAATCCACTTTTAAAACTTCAAGATCTATGATTCATGATTTACATGCTTGAAATTTGATTGTATTAGTGTTATTGATATTAAATGAGTTCCAACTCATGATTAATTATAGATCCTATGAAGTTTGAATATCGTGTACATTGAATTGTGAAATTCCCATGTCATAATTCATGAATTTACAAGTTAGGGCATTGTAATTGGCATGCTTATGTGTTAACCATGATTATATGCATTAAGTTGTGCTCTCTAGGTGTTTGATATAATGTCCATATGAAAGAATTAATTAAATCATGGCATGTTAGTATATGTATAAGATTATGCCCTATAAGTGTTTGAGAAAATGTCTCTATGAATGATTATGATTTTCAAGAGTATATTATGTTTTATTTTTCATGATATCGAGTCCTGGGTGTATTTAATAACTGAAAATTTATCTGTGTGCCTAGAGCTAGTGTCAGTTACAGAACCTCAGTCATGTTACAACCAGTAGTACTCTCAGTTAGTTACAGAACACAGTAGAACTCAGTCAGTTATAGAACTCAGGAAAATTTAGTAAACTTAGTATCAGTTCAGTACAATTAGTTCAGTGTCTTTCAGTTAGGAGTAGGATTCATCACCGAGTGAACCCAAGGATGAGGGCTCACCTGCCAATAGAGGGTGTGATCCTTAGAAGCAATCCTTGCGTTTCTGAACTACGTAGCCAGCATAGGTTGAGACATCTAACCTGACAGTTAAAGGTTGATAAGGTATTTTAACCTGATAGATAAGGGTTCCGCCATTCTCATTAGAGTACCTACCAGAGGAGGGTAACTTTTCAGCTTATCTTTACCCGTGGCACGGTACTGACACCCTTCCAACTAGGGTCACAGGTTGGACCCCAACTCAGTTTATCTTGTCTTATTTGGGGCATGTCGGTTAGATGATTACCTCTCACAGTCTCAATTTCAGTCTTCAGAATAGAATTTTATTTAGTTCTACAGAATCAGGATTGTTAGATACAGTCAACTAGTATCAGTAAATCAGTTATTAGTAACTTTAGATATCAGTTACCTAGTATTAGAATTTAGGATTTAGCTTCAGACAAGCTTAGTCACAGTATTTATTTATGTGCAGATTAGTGCATACTCAGTATTTACAATAGTATTAGTTATCTATGCACTCTTATGTTCAGTTACTTTATATCATACATTCAGTTATTGTTCATGCATATGAACCCTTGCATTCAACCTTACCCCATCTAGTATACCAGTACATTCCACGTACTAAAGCATACTCTTTCTTTGCACTATGATGTCTTATATTATAGGTTCAGATGCTCAGGTTTTCGACCTCATATAAATAGATTCAGATTCAGCCAGCAGCAGTAGATTAGCAGTGAGTCCTCATCATTTGAGGATATTTATTTATTTCATTATTTCAGTAGACTCAATATTTTAGTAGATATAGTTACTTTGGGGATTGTCCTATTAACTCCACATTTAGACAGTTCAGTGTAGAGGCTTTTCAAACTAGTTTTCAGATAGTATTTAGTTTTACAGATTTTTATTACAGTTTGATATTTCAGCAGTATTTTAGATATTTGAACCTTATGGCATTTCAGCCTATTATTCTATATTTATTTTAGTATATTATTCAGTGCTCACAACAAATATCAGTCATGAGTTAGCTTGTGGTCCTTCAGGGTCATAAGCACTGTGCAGCGTATGGGGTACAGACTCGGGGCATTACAAAGAGTGATGTGTATATTGCATTAAATTTTTTTATAACATGGTACATACTAAATATGAACAACAGATTCATGTTTAGTAATCTGACAATGCCATGGAATTTATGCAATCCACCAGTGATGAATACCTTTGAAAATGAGGTGTATGTCATCAAACATCTTGAACAAACACACCCTAACAAAATAGCCTAGAAGAAAGAAAGAATGGATGGATTATTGAGATTGTTCGTTGATCTCTCTTTCGCATGAGTATGCCAATTATTTATTGGGGGGAGTAGTTAAGTCGGTGGCTTATCTTATTAATCAAGTTTTATCTTGAGTCATTAATTTTGTGAATCTTCAACAAAAGCTCCATTCTTTTTTTTCTCTTCCATATCTGTCGAACGTAAAGCCAAGGGTGTTTTGTTGCATGGTTTACACTACATTCACAAAGCTGAACAATTACATCCATATGCAAGACGGTGTGTATTGTTTAGCTATTCAGAATTTTAGAAAGGATACAAGTGCTATGACCCAGAAAATAAGATATGACCCATGAAATAAGAAATTATATGTTACTCTTGATGCCTCTTTTTATGAGTCAAAATCTTATTATTAAGGCGCAATAACACCTTTATCTCTTCTAGGAAAGAATGAAAGAGAAAAATACTAGAATAAATAAAGCTTTAGGGCGAGAAATATAGTTCCTAGAATTAAAAGCTTATGGGGAAATATTAGATATATGTACTGGTATCTTGGAATAGGATAAAGACAATGAAGGAACCAAGGAAGAATGAAATAAAATTCACAAAGCCACAAATGAAGAGTAATGAAAAATTTATTCCAGAAAGTACAACAACTACTCCATTAACAATGAGCCCTCTTAGAATATTCTACATGATCGTATACCTCATGTAGCTATGCCTAATGACTCTTATCCTCCTCCTTCCCGTTATCTACCAAGAAAAAATAAATGTGTACGAAGAATAAAATATGAACCTAATCTTAATGCCAATTCGAAATATCTATTAGCAATTATACCTCCACCAAAATATTATCAACATTATATTCTCTAAATTTTAATCAATTATCTGAAGTGTCTATTCCTAGTGGTGTGCAACAAGCATTAGCAGAATCACAAAAAAAGAAGGCAATGAACAAAGAAATAGAGGTCTTGCACAAAAATCAAACATAAAAAACAGTCTCACTACTTAAAGGAAAGAAGACTATTGGGTGTAAATGGGTGTATATTGTAAAGCTTAAAGCAGATAGAAGTATTGATAGCTGTAAGGCGAGGTTAGTGTTAAAAGGATACATACAAAATTATGGAGTGGACTATTAGGAAACAATTGTACCAGTGACTAAACTCAATACTATTCATATCCTCATATCAGTTGCAACAAATAGAAATTGGTCTTTGCGATAATTTAACATAAAAATGCATTATTAAATTGTGTCTTGGAGGAAGAAGTTTTTATGAAGCTACCACCCGAAACAATGTAGGAGCACACTTATAGAAATAAGGTATGCAGATTAAGAAATGCATTATATGTGTTAAAATAATCACTACAAACATGATTTTGTTGTCTCACATCTGCACTGACATAAATGGGTTATAAATAGAGTAACTGTGATCACACTCTTTATAAAACACAACAAAGGAAAGGTAACAACATTGATTGTGTATGTTGATGATATGATCCTGACAAGAAATGAATCTGGTGATGGATCAACTTCAGAAGTTTTTGTCATCAACATTTGAAATGAAAGACCTAGGACAATTGTGATATTCCCTAGTTATTGAAATATTAAGGTCAAGATAGGAAATTTTCCTTTCTCAAAGAAAAGATATACTAGATTTGTCGATGGAGACATAGATGCTAGTGTGCAAGCCAATTGAAACACCTATAGAGACAATCCGCAGACTCGAAAACTCTTAGGTAGAGAAAATAAGAGATGTAGGCAGATATCAATGGCTAGTAGGGAATTTAATCTATTTGAATCATACAAGCCCAGACATTACATATGTTGTAGGTGTTGTGAGTCATTTCATGCAAAACCCAACAAAAGATCATATGGAAGTCGTTTATAGAATTTTGTGATACTTGAAAAGAGCTCAAGGAAAAGGGCTTTTATTCTCGAAGAATTAGAAAACTATCATCGAAGTCTATATATATGCAGATTGGATAAGAGATCAATTGAAAAGAAAATCAACAACAAGATATTTCACTTTTATCTAAGACAATCTTTTCATGTGGAGAAGAAAAAACAAAAGGTTGTTCGAGGTCTATTACGGAAACAAAATTTTGAGGGATGACCAATAGACTGTGTATGACTTATTATGGATTAAATATGCCCTGAACTATCTTGGAGTTAAATACATAAGGCCTATGAGCTTGTACTATGATAATAAGACCGTAGTTCAAATAGCACAGAACCTTGTTCAATATGATCACACTAAGCAAGTTGAAATTGATCGACACTTCATTAAGGAGAAGCTAGATCAAAAGATTATAAGTTTTTCATTTGTCAAGTCTGAAATTCATCTAGCAGATATACTCACCAAGATTGTATTAGGGATGGTCTTTCATGCGATGTTTGGCAAAGTGGGCATGATAGACATCTGTACACTGCCTTAAGGGGGAGTGTTGACATTAGGACTATTATGTAAATATGTACTTTTTGGAGTAGGGGACAAGTATTTATCCTAATTTTTATTTAATTTACTTGTTGACAAAGTACCACTTGAATCTGTATATACCTCTTTTATGAGATGAATAAAGCAGCCGTATAAAATTTAAAATTCTGCAGTTTTAGTTTTCCACCAGGAATGTAAAGAATAAATTAGAAGAAAACTTGCATTATCCTTGTTGTGACAAGATTTTCTCCCAACTACGTTGTTCACCTGATTTTGCATTATGGTAAAAATCATTAACAGTTAGTTAGAATAACGAAGCAATCACACAAACTATCCACAAGAAACAATAGACAAATTACATCAAAATTCTAAGAAATAAAATGAAAATTCTACCAACACCCAAAAATCCCAACTAAATCAGAAAAAAAGAACCATTCTTTAAAACCCAATTCTCCTAGTCGTGGCCACTAGATTTGCTTTGGAAGAGTTTGTACCAATTAAAGGGTGGATCTATTTTACCCTTTAATTTGAATGGGTTGCATTTTTGAAGACCAAAATGGGTTGATGGATATTAAATAAGGCCATTAAGGTGTACTGGTCATGTGATGTATCCATGTGAGCAGTCTGGTGTCATTAGATAGAGAGGTATTTGTGAGTTAAAAAATAAAATGGAGGAATATTTTTGAGCTAAAAATAAATAAAAAATATTTTTTCTCCATTCCAAATAGTTCAAGGATAGTTTTAGCCATTTTTACATTTATTGAAGTCTAAGTTAATAGAAACATATTCTTTAAAATAATTCCAAATGCAAGCAAAACATATATCTAAAATATAACTCTATATTCATATGTTACTTGCTAAAAGAAATGTAACTTAAAACCAAAATGAACATGACCCTTACGATATTCTTTTGAAATATTATATGTATAGGTAAATATATGCATATCTTGAAGGAATGAATGAACAGTCCTCTATGATACAGGGGCGGACCGACATGGAGTTGAGGGGATTCATCTGAACTCCCTCACTCAAAAAATTATATTGTATATATAAGGTTGAATTTATAGTTTATGTAGATATAATAAATATTGAACACACTCAATACAATAACAGTGAGTAGTGCAATTGTTAAGAGGAGTCAAATTTCCCCATAAGATCCGAGATTGAAACATGAATGAATTTATTTATCTTCATTTTTGCTTCAAGAAAGCTGTGTATCTACTACCTCATATTGACATCACCTACTAATTTATGAATTTCTATAAAATATTAAATTAATATACAATATAAATTTAATCAATAAATTGATTTCAAAATAAATATTATTATATATTTAATAAAATTTTTAATAAAAATTATTGAATTTTAGCTCGCTCATATATAGTCTGATCCATTCATATAAAATATGATCTACTAATTTGCCAACACTACAAACATGCTTACTTTTTTCGAACCCCCTAAATGGTAATCCTGCATCCTCCACTGCTATGATACCCTATTAGTAAATAGTATATAGCATGTGGATATCCTTGAGGATTAATTAGTGTTTTTTCCATAAGAAAAAGGGCACAAATATACCCCTCAACTTTGCGATTTATAAAAAATATACCTCTGATTAATAAAGTGGTGCATATATACTCACAGTGTCTAAAAGATAATGAATATATACTCTTTTCATTAATATGAACTATATGTACAAAATTTAAAAATCCTAAAATTATTTTTTTATTCCACAAATGTCATGTCGTTTTAAATAATTAGCTCACTCGTTTTTTTTACCCGTCCATACCCCAACACTATGAGAAAAAAATCAGTCCTTCCTTTACTAAGTAATATAATGGGGTTGGATTAGGACTGATTAAAAGGAGGATTGACTTATTTTGTTAGTTTAGTTGGGTCTAGAAGGGTTAAAAAATAGATGAGATAACTTTTTAATGTAATGTTACATTTTTGGAATTAAAAACTAAATTTTAACATTCTTTTTAATTTAGTTAAAATTAAAGGATACATATACACCATTTGTTATACGATGAAGGTATACATTGATTATTTGTTAGATGACGAGGATATATCTATATTTTATTTTATTAATTTAATGAATGATATAACTGCTCTAAATCTCAAGGCATAGGGATATTTAAAATAAAGGTAAATAATTAAAAAAATAAAGAAAGGAAGAGCCTTCGTTGATGTCACATTGCAGAGTTGACTATGCCGATGTCATGCTGATGTCAGTGATCGAAAAAGGCAATTTGTGTAGTAGTAGTACAACTGAGACTGATTTTAATAGTTACTCGACTAAACCATCTACTATGGGCAGCTGCAACTGCTACCTAGGAGAAATTATTTTTGTTATGAATGGAGTTATATAATAGATGGAAAATCTATAAATTAAATCAAAATGAATGTACATAACTCACTTTTTTTGTGAGTTATATTAAAATAAAAATGGATAACTCACAAAAATTATGAGTTATGTTAAAATAAAAATGAATAACTCACAAAAATTGTGAGTTATGTTAAAATAAAAATGAATAACTCACAATTTTTGTGAGATATGTACAAATAAAATGGATAACTCACAAGTTTTATGAGTTATATACTTTCCAAAAATAGTTCACGCCGTTTGTTGGCTTCCGTTAATTTTCTTTTGCATAACTCATATTCTTTGTAAGTTAAACTTATTTTGGTGCTATTTTAAATATATGACATATTTTAGTAATTTTTTTAGTTTGGTGGCATACTTTGGTTCTCAACTTTGAATATACCCCCCCGCCCCAAAAAGAATCAAGAGAGTATATCCCGTGAATGTTTTGGCCGTATTTGTAAACCTATGAAAATAATTACTTGGGAAAGCATCCCTGGAAATTAAGTTCAACTTTACACTTTTCTAAAGTATGATCGAGACTTCACTATCATGAGGATTGATAGTTATTTTCTCAATTTATTAGAGTAGAAAATATGAAATACTCAAATAAGTTGCTCCAAAGCTTGAGTTTTCCTCCTTATATTGACCTTAATGCATTAGAAATGGTAAAAACATACAATCATGTCAACTATCTAATTAGCTTCATATTGACTGTCTAGTACTTCAATTATGCATTCATTTGTTTGAAAAAGAGGATGTAAAAGACTCATATAGCTAGAATCAACTGGTTAGGGTTGAAGCCAGTAGATTGATTGATCGTTTCTTGTAAACAAAACTTTTGGGTTGACCCTGTAATCTTCTCGTTGATTTTTGAATATTTAAGTTATCTTAAATCTTTCAGGAGCAAGGACCGAAGTTTAGGGAAATTAGGGATGAATAGTATCGCAATAGGAGCATTGATCGTCTTGGCCCTTGACCTAAGCCTCAAGATTTTGTCAGGAACTATTCTGATCCAACATATAATGTTGGTTTTGTTGGGCTCAATTGGTGTGAATAAAAAAATGAAAAGTTGCTTGGAAGGGATACAACTCTTCGAGTAAAAGACACTATTTCGGAAAAAGGTATGACTGTTTGGATGGTTGTGGCTGTTCGAAAAAGACACACTCTTTCGAATGGACATACATGGCTGTTCAGAAAGGATATACCTTTTCGGTGAACCATTTCCACCTTTCGAAAGAGGCACTTAATGGCTATATAAACCTGCATTTTTTCACAGGTTTAGTATGAATTTTTCTGAACTTGAAAATATTTCTTGTCTTCTAAAATACTCCGTGTGATCATCTAACTATTGAGTGATTTCGAAGATAATTCGATCATTTGAGGTACCAATACAGTCGTATTGTTAAGACATTTTATCCTGGGAGGAAAATTCTGCAACCTCGGGTACTCCAGGGAAATTATTTTCTTAAGGACACTCTGTGAATTCAGAGGACTTGGATTTTTCTGCTTCATCTAATTTTCTTTAAAATATTGAAAACACACTTTTTTGAAAGGTTGTTTTGATCTTGTGTTGAAGGTGTTGGAAACTTCATAAGTGTTCTTGATTTATTCTTGAACTTGTGTTGAAGTTGTTTTACAAAAATACAGATTTTTGTGTACCCGTAAACAATAATCTTAAGAAAATAATTGAAAAAAAAACTTTTGGTGAAATTTTCTTTTTGCTAAAGTGTTTTTCCATAATCTTTATTATTTAGTTTCTGGAGATTAAAGCTGTAAGATTTCTACTCTATTTGAACTTAACAAGTGATTTGAAGAAATAAAAATCTTCATCACAAGTTAGAGGTCATTCGGTTTATGATTGAAAGTCATAAAAACTTCATCGTTAACTAGAAACAAAGGGTGTTTAAAGTTGCTGAAACTTTATAAGTCATATTTTGATATACTAAAATTTACTTTCTTGTTGTGACAGGAAGATCACTACTGACAGTCAAGTGAATGATAGTGCAACAACTATGACAGCAGCTAATGTTGCCACAATGAGTCGTACGGGTGCTCCGCAGACAATGGCACCAGCGGAGAAACCTAAAAAATTTATGGGTTTTGATTTCAAAAGGTGGAATCATAAGATGTTATTCTACTATACAACTTTATGTCTTCTAAAATTCACATCTGAAGAAGCTCTAATGGTTCCCAAGGGAACTTTGAACCAGGAGAAATTTGTTGTTATGGAGGCGTGGAAACACTCCGACTTCCTATGCAGGAATTACATTCTAAATGGCCTCCAAGATGAACTATATAATCTGTATAGTGGAACAAGATGGCAAAAGAGTTGTGGGGGCGGTAAAAAGAATATACAATACTGAGGATGCTGGAACCAAAAAGTTCTTCGTTGTAAGATTCCTTGAGTTTAAAATGATTGACAACAAGTCTGTTGTATCTCAAGTCTAGAAATTGCAAGTTATCATCCACGATCTCCTTGCGGAAGGTATGGTTATGAATGAGGTATTTTAAGTCGCGGCAATAATAGAGAAGTTACCACCTATGTGGAAGGACTTCAAGAACTACTTAAAACATAAGTGAAAGGAGATGACATTCAAAGATCTTATAGTAAGACTACACATTAAAGAAGAAAAACAAAATCGCAGAAAGAAGGTTGAAAAGAAATTCTGCAATAAGTTGGGCAAATATTGTAGAAGACGACCACAACAACTCCAAAAAATGAAAGAAAGCTGGAGATGAAAGCAATCAACCTAAGAAGAACTTCAAGGGAAAATGCTTTAACTGTGGCAAGATTGGCCATAAGTCAACATATTGTCATGCCCCAAAGAAAGGCATAAAGAAGGACAAAGCAAATATGGCTAAATCCAAGAAAGAAATGGATGATCTATGTACCATGATTTCTGAATGCAACTTGGTGGGAAATCCTCGAGAATGGTGGATGGATTATGATGCCACCTGCCATATTTGTGCAAATAAGGAGTTGTTTGCTACTTTTGCTCCAGCTCAAGGCGAAGAGAAGATATATATGGCCAAATCTGCAACTACAAAAGTTGAAGAAACAGGAAAAGTTTGTCTGAAAATGACATCAGGCAAAGTGTTGACTTTGAACAATGTCCTGTATGTACTAGAGTTACAGAAGAACTTGATTTCTATATCACTTCTTGACAAAAATGGATTCAAATGTGTATTTATTTCTGAAAATATTATACTTAGTAAAGGAGAAGTGTACGTAAGAAAAGGCTACCTCACTGAGGGCCTATTCAAAATGAATGTTGAAATCAATAAAAGTTTATTTTCTTTTTACTTGCTTGAGTCTAATGATTTGTGGCATGAACAATTAGGACATATCAATTACAAAACTTTGTGAAAACTGATTAACTTAGAAGTTTTGCCAAACTTTGAGTGCAATAAATAAAAATGTCAGACGTATGTGGAATCAAAGTATGCTAAGCATCCGTATAAGTCTGTTGAAAGGACTTACAATCCCTTAGACTTGATACACACTGACATTTATGATATGAATCCAACACCATCCCATGGTGAAAAAAAGTATTTTATAACTTTTATTGATGATTGCACTAGATATTATTATGTTTATTTGATAAACAGTAAGGATGAAGCAATAGATGCATTTAGACAATATAAAACAGAAGTTGAAAATCAGTTAGAGAAAAAGATCAAGTGATAAGAAGTGATACAGGTAGAGAATATGAATCTTTCTTTAAAGAAATATGTATAGAGAATGGAATTGTCCATCAAACTATGGCCCTGTATTCACCTCAATCTAATGGAATTAGGAAAAGAAAAAACTGAACCTTGAAGAAAATGATGAATGCCTTACTTATAAGTTCAGATTTACCGCAAAACTTATGGGAGGAAGCTATCCTTATAGCTAATCGAATAATCAATAGATTGCCCCATAGTAAGACACAATCAACTACATATGAAAAATGGAAAGGAAGGAAACCCAACTTGAAATATTTTAAATTGTGGGGGTGTCTAGTGAAGGTCCAAGTTTCTATGCCTAAAAGGGTAAAAATAGGACCTAAGATGGTGAACTGTGTGCTTATAGGATATACTAAAAGTAGTAAAGCATGTAAATTTTTAGTTCATAAATCTGTACATCTGGATATCAATGAAAATACGGTAATTGAATCATATAATACTGAATTCTTTGAACGCATTTATCTTTATAAAACTAGACATGAACAGTCTAGTGGAGGGTTTAAATGACCTCGAGATGAACCAAGTGAGGATGTACATAATGCTGAGAATCCAAGACTTAGTACAAGTCAAAGAACTTCAACTTCGTTGGTATCGGATTTTATAACATTTCTCTTAGAAAATGAGCCTCAAACATTTAAAGAAGCGATGGCGTCTTCAGATTCATCCTTTTGAAAAGAGGTAGTCAATAGTGATATTGATCCAATCTTAAGCATCCACACGTGGAAATTGATTGATCTTCCTCCAGGAAATAAACCTTTAGGTTCTAAATGGATCTTCAAAAATAAAATAAAAGTGGATGATACTATTGATAAACACAAGGCAAAACTTGTAGTAAAAGACTTCAAACAGAAAAAAGGTCTTGATTACTTTGATATTAATTGCCTTAGCAGTGGTATATGGTCTTGAAATCCATTAAATGGATGTGAAAACAATATTCCAAAATAGAGAATTAGAGGAAGAAATTTACATGGAATAACCTGAGGGTTTTGTGGTTCCAGGAAAAGAAAATAAGGTGTGTAAACTTGTTAAGTCACTTTATGGAGTAAAACAAGCACCTAAACAATGGCATATAAAGTTTGACCAAACCATGTTGGCAAAAGGGTTCAAGATAAATGAATATGATAAATGTGTTTACATTAAAGACACTCCAAATCACCAAGTCATTATTTGTTTATATGTGGATGATATGTTGATAATCAGTAGAGACATTTATGACATAAATTCTATGAAATGAATGCTTGAGAGCAAGTTTTATATGAAAGACCTTAGAGTTTTGGATGTGATCTTAGGGATAAGAATCCAAAGAACTCTGCAACGATTGGCATTGTCACAGTCTCATTACATTGGAAAGGTTCTTGACAAATTCAAGTATTTGGAATTTGGTATTGCCAAGACTCTATTGGACGTGAGCTTCACACTTCAAATGAATGAGGGTGAAAGTGATTCACAGTTAGAATATGTAAGAGTGTTGGGATGTTTAATGTATATCATGAATTGTACACGACCAGACATAGCATGTGCTATTAGTAAGTTGAGTCGGTACACGAGTAAATCTAATAAAACTCATTGGATGGCAATGAAAAGAGTTTTGGGGTATCTTAAATACACTTAAGACTATGCTTTGCATTATAATAAATATCCCATGATACTTGAAGGATATAGCGATGCAAATTGGATCACCAAATCGAATGAAACAAAATCCATGAGTGGTTATATATTTACTATCGGTGGAGGAGCAATCTCTTGAAAATCATCCAAACATACATGTATTATTGGCTCTATAATGGAATTTGAATTTATCGCATTGGATAAAGTTGGCGAAGAAGCAGAATGGCTTCGAAATTTGTTTGAAGATATTCTTTATTGGCCCAAACTATTGGCACCAGTATGTATATACTGCGATAGTCAAGCAGCAATACGTGGGGCAGGGAGCATGATATGCAATATTAAATTTTATCACATAAGAAGGAGACATAATATCATTAAAGAACTTCTCTCTAGTGGAATTATCACTGTTAACTATGTAAAGTCAAAGAATAATGTGTCGGATCCACTTACAAAAGGCCTAACTAGAGAAAGAGTTGAGAGGACATCCAAGGGAATGGGTTTATGACCTTGGACAAGTTAGCATGATGGTAACTCTACCTAGTAGACTGAAGATCCAAGAGTTAGGTTCAAGGAGATCAAACAAAGTTGTGTTTGATAGGTTCAACATTGTCAATATACCCAACTCATTCTCATGATGTGGATATTGTTCAGTAAACAAGGATAAGACTTATGCTGTGAAGTCTTTTAATAATTATCTAAACTTGACAGATTTGACTAAATAGTTTAATCTATAGGATTAAATGTTTAGAAATAACCTATGAGAGGGCGAAGTGAAAGACGCTTCAAGGAGAATGTTAGTAAAGGCCTATTCTCTAAGCTCTTATGAAACTGAGATGTGTTCATGGCTTAAACGAACAAAACTGTGAGAACCATAAATGTTAAAAGGCTGGTTGTGTGACATGTGTTGTCTAGGTGTACATTAAAGCTCGACGGTTCAAAGATATCAAATCTACTGATTGATCGAGTGCATTCGATGCATGTTTACTACGGAAAGTTCAAAGGAAAATCTACCTCTCCAGATGGAATCAGTCTTTGCTTGATGATCACATACTTGTCCGTAAAGGTTTACATAGAGTAGACATTCCCCATTCATGTGGGGGATTGTTGGGTTTAATTGGTGCGAATGGAAAATGAAAAGTTGCTTGGAAGGGACACAACTCTTCGAGTAAAAGACACGCCATTTTGGGAAAAGGTATGACTGTTTGAATGGTTGTGGATGTTCGGAAAAGACACTCCTTTAAATGGATAGACATGATTGTTCAGAAAGGATACACCTTTCCGGTGAACTATTGCTACCTTTGGAAATGGGCACTTAATGGCTATATAATCCTGCATTTTTCAACAGGTTTAGTATGATTTTTCTGCACTTGAAAATGTTTCTTGTCTTCTAAAATACTCTGTGTTATCATCTAACTGTTGAGTGAGTTCGAAGAGAATTCGATCATTTGAGGTACCACTATAGTCGGATTGTTAATCCATTTTATCCTGGGAGGAAAATTTTGCAACTTCGGGTATTTGAGGGGAATTATTTCCCGAAGGACACTCCGTGAATTCGAAGGACTTGGATTTTTTTGCATCATCTAATTTTCCTTAAAATATTGAAAACACACTTCTTTGAAAGTTCATTTTTGATCTTGTGTTGAAGGTGTTGGAAACTTCATAAATGTTCTTGATTTATTAGCCAAAATACAAATTTTTGTGTACTCGAAAACAACAGGCTTCACTAGGCAACATGATGCTCCTTTGTCTTGAAAGATTTCTAATTGTTTTTTTTCTTATAAGTTGTTTTGCATTTTTTTTCCGGATTGTCATCTTTCCTACTGTTTGAATGAAGTAAGCATTTTTGTTAGTCCTAATGTTCAGTCTATCTTCTTCTTTTGTGCAACTATTTCAGTTGCCAGTGGGACAAAGAGTAGATGGATAACCAAGTAAAGTTTTGTGTATAAGTTACCCATCCTCAGTCCATGTTGATGAAAACATGCTACAGAATACTATGATTCTGTTTGGTGAGATTTATAAAATAAGAATATTTTATGATTGGAATTTTTCATTGATTCTGTTTAGAAGTGTGAAGGAACCCAGTGTGCTAAAGAGAATCTTCAGGGCAAGCTTTTCAATAATCCCAGAGTATTCAAACAGTAGTCCTAAATTTGACAGAGATTTGTTGGAGTATCATCCCATACCTGGTAGAAATTTTCCTCCAGCTCCTGCTGCAGTCTGTCAAGAAAATAACAGTGATGAGATTTTATAGCAAGGCTTTATCACCATAGGTGGAGTACTTGTGTGACAGGCTCGTATTCCAAAAGGGGAAAGTATAGAATGTAAGATGTAAGTATAGTTTGTCTCAGAGCATTGGGGATTGGCAGCATGACATTTAGAGCCTAGTGCTGCACCTAATGTCCAATAGTAGACCAAGAGCTAGCATACTTGGATTCTTCTTAGTAGTAGCAGTATATCACATATGGGAAGAAAGGAATGCTAGAAGATTTACTACCCATAAAAAGGATGTCAGAAAAAGAGTAAGAAGCATTGTTATTCAGTTATTTGTAGCAGGTCAAACACATAGTAAATGGAGAGTTTGTTTAGATATATTAACAGGTTATCCAATGTAAATTTAGATAACTAGCAGATAGATTAGAAAACAGATCTAATGTGAGCTGAAGCTGAGTCAAAAATATCCTGCTGGTTTGTAATGCTTTTTTGGTTGAATAGAAAAGTTACCTATTTACCAAAAAACGTATAGTTTGTCCTTTCCTTTTTACTTCTTGAAGGAGGTACCAGTTTTTTGAATTGCCTCTATGATTTAACAGTTTTCTTATCTTCTTGATGTCAGTTAGTATGTGTGTATATACATACATACGTACATATACATACATACATACATATATATACATACACATATATATATATATATAACTTTTATTGTTTTTTCTTCATTCAGTTGCATGTGTTTTATTTCTTTTAATATACTTAAATCCTGGCACTCAATTGCTGACATGTTTCTTTCTGCAACCCTGACATAATCAATTGCACCTACAAAAAGGGATTAGACATTTTAGCTTATCACTACACAGATGCTGCAGTTGGATTCAACATTCTTTCCATCTCACCACATACTGAAGAGGATTTTGCCTTATATAAGGAGTTTTTGAAGTACCTTAGTTCAGATAATCGTGCTTGGGTTGCAAAATTTGCTGATTGAACCAACTTGTTCTTGGTTCCACCGTCTTACTTCCTTAAGAAGGTTCTGAAAGTTGATGGTCTGGCACGTATTTATGGTGTGATTTTAAAGTATGCACATCATACACCTAGTGGCACATCCCTTCCACCCGAGACTAATCAACATTAGTATGTCAAAGCACCACGGATAACATCCTATCAAGCTGCATATGGTGCAATGCCATCCGTTGAAAGGGTTTCAATGATTAACGATAATCAGATAGCCCAAGCAACGACCCTTTTAACCCCTGAACTTGTTGAAACCCTAAGAAATATGCTGCCATCAAGTAGTATGGAATGAACTGCAGGAGCTTCTATTGGTATGTCTGCATCGAATGTTGCTGTTGCGCCAGAGTCTTGGAGATATATTGATCAACAGCTTCAGCTTGGAAGACATCATGATACTGGGATAGCTCATGTCACAGATGTCTTAGGACATTATGGTTCATGTGCTCCGATGTTTCCGGCTTCAGTGCCCTGCGAAACTCATGTTTTCCAGACATAAGCTGGCATGACTCGCAACTTTAGTGGTGTGTTCTGGACATAATTTCTTGAATATGAAAATAATGTTTTACATGTTTATGATTAAAAAAGAATGATTGAAGCAGTCAAATTATCTGTGGATAAGAATACCTTAAAGTAAGATTATCAATTGCACAATATGCTATACTAATACATTGTTTTAGTTAAATACTTTCAGTTTATATTCAATTAGCTAAACTCAATAATTTATCATTTTCTCCTTATTCCCTTTAGAGGTCAAGGTTAAAAAATTCAAAAAAAAGGGTAGCTTGATGCATTAAAGCTCCCGCATTGTGTAGAGTCCGGTGAAGGACTCCACCATAAGGACATATTGTACGTAACCTTATTTTACATTTCTGCCAAGGCTAAAAAATATAGTTAGACATATATTCATTTGGTCTGTTATTGATCAAACTAGTTTCCAGTCAATCCATATGTAATACGGTTGGCCTAAAAAAAACTACATATCTGAATCAAAATGCTCCATAATTATTGTAATACTAAATAGTCTTGTTGTTGGTTTAGTTATGGGCTTGATAATTTTAACTCCTTTTAATTAGTAATGTATGTTATTTTTATGATTAATTTGTGCTCATTGAAAAAAAATAACAAAAAATTTAATAAATACAACATAATTCAAAATTTCAGCAGATGACCTACCTGTTGCGATAGATGAGTCATCTGCTAGAAGAAATCAAACCACTAGCAAGATCTATTTCAATTCATTCCAACAAATGACCTATCTATTGCAACAAATGAGTCATATACTGGAAGAAATCAGACCACTAGCAATACCTGTTTAGATTTCTTCCAACAGATGATACAT
This sequence comes from Capsicum annuum, assembly GCF_002878395.1. NCBI lineage: Eukaryota > Viridiplantae > Streptophyta > Magnoliopsida > Solanales > Solanaceae > Capsicum > Capsicum annuum. The sequence goes on from NC_061116.1 coordinate 149,226,945, forward strand.
TTGTTGCAGCAGATGAGTCATCTGTTGGAAGAAATCAAACCACTAGCAGTACATGTTTAGATTCCTTCCAATAGATGATCCATATGTTCCGGCAGATGTCTATATCTATTTGATAATTTCCAACAGATGAGTCCGTTATTATAACAGGTTAGGAATCTGTCACAACAGATATTTATATCTGTTTGACTAATTTGATGTGAAATGTTTCAAATTAAATTGTGATTAGTAATAAATAAATAAATTTAACTGTAATTAACTTTAAATTTATAAGACCAATTACAATTATAATGAATTACATAGTTATTATACAATTACAATGAATTACATAGTTATTACATGATCAAGTAAGTATATTCATCCAAAATAGAGTGATCAATTGACTAATTTGATGTAAAATACTTCATATTAAATCATGATTAGTAATAAAAAAATTGATTTAACTATAATTAGCTTTCAATTTATAAGTTCAATTACAATCACAATGAATTACATAGTAATTACATGATCTACTAAGTGTATCCGTCCTAATAGATTGATCAATTGACTAATTTGATGTGAAATGTTTTATATTAAATCATGATTAGTAATAGGTAAATTGATTTAACTATAATTAGTTTTTAAATTATAAGTTCAATTACAACCTCAATGAATTACAAAATAATTACATGATCAACTAAGTGTATTCATCCTAAATAGAGTGATCAACAGACTAATTTGATGTAAAATACTTCAGATTAAACCATGATTAGTAATACATAAATTAATTTAACTATAATTAGCTTTTAATTTATAAGTTTAATTACAATCACAATGACTTACATAGTAATTACATGATCAACTAAGTATATTCATTTTAAACAGATTAATCAATTGACTAATTTGATGTGAAAAACTTCATATTAGACCATAATTGGTAATAAACAAATTGATTTAAATATAATTAGCTTTCAATTTATAAGTTCAAATACAACCTCAATGAATTACATAGTAATTACATGATCAACTAAGTGTATTCGTCCTAAATAGAGTACTCAATTGACTAATTTGATGTGAAATACTTCATATTAAAGCATGATTTGTAATAAACAAATTGATTTAACTATAATTAGTGTTCGATTTAAAAGTTCAATTGAAATTTCATAGTAATTATATGATCAACTAAGTATATTCGTCCTGAATAGAGTGCCCAATTGACTAATTTGATGTGAACTGCTTCATATTAAATAATGATTAGTAATAAATAATTTGATTTAACTATTTTTAGTTTGTAATATAGAAGTTTAATTATAATCTCAATGAATGACATAGTAATTACATGATCAACTAAGTATATAACTTATTACAGCAGATTATAACCTGTTGCAACAAACGTCTATATTTGTTTGATAATTTTCAACAAATGGGTCATTCGTTGCAATAGGTTAGTAATCTTTTGCAACATATGTCTATAGTTGTTTGATATTTTCTAATAAATGAGTCATTTGTTGCAATATGTTAGTCATCTATTGCAATTCATGGCTATACCTGTTTGATAATTTCCAACAGATAAATAATATGTTGCAATAAGTTAGTAATCTGTTTAACTAATTTGATGTTAAATGATTCATATTATCATGATTAGTAAGAAACAAATTGATTTAACTATAATTAGCTTTAGTTTATAAGTTCAATTACAATCTTAATGAATTACATAGTAATTACATGATTAATTAAGTATATTAGTCCTAATAGAGTGATAAAATGACTAATTTAATGTGAAATAATTTATATTAAATCATGATTAATAATGAACAAACTGATTTTAACTATAATTATCTTTCAATTTGTAATTTCAATTACAATCTTAATGAATTACATAGTAATTACATAATCAACTAAGTGTTTTCGTCATAAATAGAGTGATCAATTGACTAATTTTTGATAAGTACTTCATATTAAACCATGATTAGTAATAAACAAATAGATTTAACAATAATTTGCTTTCAATTTATAAGTTCAATTACAATCTCAATGAATTACATAATAATTACATGATAAACTAAGTTTATTCGTCCTAAATAGAGTGCTTAAATGGATAATTTGATGTAAAATACTTCATATTAAATCATGATTAGTAATAAGCAAATTGATTTAACTATAATTAGCTTACAATTTATATGTTCAATTACAATCTCAATAAATTACATAGTAATTACATTATTAACTAAGTGTATAACTTATTGCAACATATTATAATCTATTGCAACTAATATATCTATCTATTTGATAATTTAAAATAGATGGGTCATATGTTGCAAGAGGTTATTCATCTATTGCAACAAATGTCTATATCTGTTTGATAATTTTTAACAGATGAGTTATTTATTACCACATGTTAGTCACCTATTACAATAGATGCCAATATTTGTTTGATAATTTTCAATAAGTGAGTCATCTATTGCTATAGATGAGTCATTTGTTGTAATAAATACCTAAATATATCTGATATTTTTCAATAGATGGGTTATCTATTCCAATGATTAGTCATTTGTTGCAATAGTTGTCTATATCTGTTTAATTACGTTCAGCACAAGAGTCATCTGTTACAACAAATAATGAATCTATTAAAATTGATGTCTATATCTGTTTGATTATTTTCAATAGATGAGTCATCTTTTATATTACAACAAATGTCTATATCTATTTGATTTTTTTCAAAGATGAGTCATCTGTTACAATAGGTAGGTCATTTGTTGTTATAGATGTTTGTATCTGTTTGACTATTTCCAATAAACGAGTCATTTGTTCCAACAAATAATGCATATGTTGCAATATTTGAACTTAGTAATTCATTTTTAGCAATAATCTTAAATTTTCTAAATCTAAGGATAACATAAAATTTATGACAAAATTGTTGGACATCAATTAAAATAAATTCATAACAAAATATAAATCTAAGTCATCATAAATTATATAAAATAATTCAACAAAAATAGGAAATATAAAAGTTGTTATATTGTCAGAACCCATAATTGCATAAAAATAAAAGTCATCACAAATTACAAATTATTAGACTAGGGATCTAAACCATTGCATACCACACCATAACCCTTACAATAAAACACCATGGGTTTGGGACCCTTAGAATTTTTTTTGGATTTTTGGGTTCTGTACAAATACGAGTGGTGGGTACCAGTCGTATAATAGGGAACGAGTGGTATGCCTTGGTCGTATGTTGATCAGTATTGGTTGATAGGTTGGATTGGTTTCTAGAATGGGTATTACTTTGTTTGGTACAAGTCGTATGGTTGGATATGGGTCATTTGGTTTGGGTTTTTTCTTCACTTGATTTGAAACTTAGTAAAATAACTTGGATCTGAGTACGAGTGGCTCATCATAAACTGTAATCAGGGTATGAGTTATACTATGGACTCGTATAGTGAAAAGTGTTCAAACCTCTTATGATTCTATTCTATCCGGGGTACGGGTCAAGGGTACTAGTCGTATGCTTTGGTATGACTTGGTTTGGGTAAATCATATGTTGGACACTGTTGGGTCCAAGGAGGAAGCCTAGGGTACGAGTGGTGGGTACCACTTATATTAGAGTGTACGACCGGTATGTATAGTTATACCCTATGATGAGATTTTTATGCAGTTTAAGTGAGGGCAATTTGAACATTTTCCTACTTAACCTATTAAGGCCCCATGACTTCTAAACCATTTGGGAGGTTATTTTCCCTATTATTCTATTCATTATCACTTAGAAAGCTCTGTTAAATACTCTACATTCTCTCTAAGGCTTTTTTGAAAAGAAAGGCTAGGGTTTCACTAAGATGATCAATTTGGGGCTTGATTGTGTCATTTCTCTCCACCATCTTCTCAATTTAAGGCAAGATACTTCTCCCTCATTGTTATTTTCAACTAAAGGAGTGATTTATACAATGTTTTCATGGCATGATTATTGTATGATTTGAGGGTTTTCATATATATGTTGGGGTTTTGGTATTAAATGCTTGGTTATGGTTTTCTATATTTTAATTACGCTTTACATGCTGTAATAGTAGTTGGGATAATTGGTTGCATGGAAATGGTTAATTGGTAATTGGAATTGGCTTTGGAAATACTATCCCCCCAATATGTTTGATAAAATGCCTATGATAATGTTTTTACTATATTATTAGACTTTTTATGGAACTATTGCATAGTATGGTTAGGTAATGGAACCCTAATGGCATAAATGATTTGATATGGTTAAATGGAATGGTTTGGTGGTCATGGTTATGGTTAACTAAACTTCCTAGTGGAGTATAATGGAATTCCCCAAGCAAATTTAATAATGGAACAACTTGTACGATACATAGGATTCTCCCAAGCAAGCTTAATAATGGAACAACTTGTGGGGTACATGGGATTACCCCAAGCATAATTAACAATTGAACAATTGCCGGGTACATGGGAATCCTTTAAGTTAACTTGATAATGTAATCTTTAGGTACATGGGAATCCCTTTACATAAAAAGGTTGGCTAAGGACATTGCTTGCAAACTATAGTCAGTATGACGATACCACTACTTATAGCCTTGGTTAATAATAATGGAATAATTGGTTTAGTTGGTTGGAAATTATTTTAATTAGGCAACAATGGCAGGGTGTGATAGCTAACCGTGAAGGTGCGAGTCCAATGGACAGACACTGGAAACTTATGTTTGACGACATGAGGGGCTGGTCATAGCCATCAACTATATGATACTAAGAGGTATATGTGAAGCCTCTAAGTACAATGTACATATATACCATAGGAGTGAAGGTTACTCGGGAGTCCCCTACTCTTATGGTATTTCCAGTTCATGCGGCTACAACATCGAGGCCCATTCAGGGGGTTACACTAGACTTATATTGCCCGTGGATAGTTCTAGGATGGTTAACTTACACATTCCATATTAATGGTTTTAAAGTCATGATAAACCCGATTCTCTTTTCTGGCATAATTATATATATATGGTTATACGAATATGGTTGGTTTACGTGGTTTTACTAGATGACATTATTTTATCCTTATCCTGAGTACTTGCTAGCATTTACCCGCTAACCCATCCTCGGGTGGCTGTATCCCTACACGATATAAGAATTGACTATTTTACCTCTCCTTCTTAGTGATGAAATTTAAAGAATAGCTCAGTTGGATTGAAATGGTGAGCTTTCATATTTCAGAAGGTTCTATTTCATGTTCATGATGCTTTTACACACTTTGGATCATTTATGGATATTGGTTTTGACTATGGTTGGGGGCATGTCCCAACCGGATATTAGTTTTATTTTGGTTATAGGCTTTTGTAGAACTACTATGGGTTGGTGTAGGTAGGATCAGTGTTGGTTTCTGTCTTAGTATTGACATTGGTATTGGGGCTAATACCTTTGGACTAAATTTCTCACTGTTCCATTCTTTTATATTATGTTATGGAACTTGGTTTGGTTATTATTTTTGTTTTGGTTTATGGTTTGGTTTGACAATTGGTTATTGGTATGGGTTCGGGATGGTTGGGCTCATTTGGGTCAGTCTTGGTTATAGACCTATCTTAGAGTCTAGATTTATGCAATTATATGCTATCTTGTTATACATTTAGAATTCATCTAACTCAGGGTATATATTAGATAGTTGGGTTGGATATCGGGAGTAGTCTTCGATCCTGGTTAGACTTGAGATGCCTATTACAATAAGTCCCCTGGTCAGGTTATGTCAAGTTGGTATTAGACCTTTAGGTTCATGGTCAATTGGGAGTCCACAAAGTTGTGTCGATTAGAGTCTTTTTAGGGGCGTGTAGCGCACCACACTCATAAAAGAGAGGCTACAAGGCATTTAGAAATGTTTTACTTTCTTGGTATTCTATTTTCAAAATGCAAGGTCCAAGGTTTATTCTAATCCTGGTTTGTTTGCTTTTCAGATTATGCCTTAATGTCTGAGATGCAAGGTAACTCTTCTGTCCCAACTGGGGATAATGTTGAAGGGACACTTACTACTCAAGGGATCCATACTCGGTCTAGGGGCCTAAACCCTACTATTTTTGGAGTTCCACCAGTTATTACTAGTCCTACTTAGGATGAGGTGGCTAATGCAGAATTTTGCCAATCGATTCATGTTATTGCTCAGCTGGTTACTGCTCATGCTGAGCAGGATGCATCTGGTGTTTTATCTGCTGAGGCCACTAGGGTTGGCTAGTTTATGAAGATAAATCCTCCTACTTTTACTAGTGTGAAGGTAGAAGAGGATCCTTAGGGTTTATTAGATGTGATGGAGAAAATCTTCAGGGTGATGTAGACTATAAATATGGAAAGGGTGAATTTTATTGCTTACCAACTTATAAATGTGGCGTACCAATGGTACGAGGAGTGGTATAGGGTGAGAGGTGATTTTGAGGAGTCAACTTTATGGGAGATTTTTTCTAATACTTTTATGGACCGCTTCGTTCCTCAGGAGTTGATGGAAGCAAAGACGGAGGAGTTTGTTAATTTAAGTCAAGGAAAAATATCTGTTAAGGAATATTCCTTAAAGTTTCATCAGTTTGTCAAGGTATACACTGGATATGGTGTCTAATATGCAACCAAAGATGAGAAAGTTCACTTATGGGCTATCTTGGGAGTTAATCTTAGAAATCAAGATGGCATTGCTGATCAAGGGTATGGATATTTCTAGGTCGATTATTCATATACAACAGATGGGAAAGAAAAGAGAAAACATGATGAGTTTAGGGAAAAAAGGGTAAGAAGTTTAGGTTATCTAAAATGTGGTGGGCAATAGCTAGGTAGCCGGGATGGTGGTAAGTGGCCAAAGAAGAAGTGAGAGAGTTCTGGTTCTTTTTCTACAACTATTGCTCATTAACTAAAATAGTCAGGTGATAGGAGCCAGTAGGGTGGGGATAATTTTTAGGCATAGGATGCCCAATCTCAGGTGAGTAGGGCTCAATTGTCTTCTTCATGCCCTCCTTGTCGATTCTGTGGTCATCTTCATCGAGGATTTTGTGATGAAGAGAGGGACAAGTATTTTAAATATGGTCATCTAGGCCATATGTTTAGAAACTGTCTAGTTGGTAAGGGTGCTTCAAGAGCGAGTTAGGCTCCAATTGCTTTATCTTCTGCTTCTGCACCAAAGGGTGCTGCTTCTGCATCTATTTCTACTTATGGTACTGGCACAGGTCGGAATAGGTTATATACTTTTGTTACTTGACAGGAATATGAGGCATCACCTGATGTCGTTACTGGTACGTTATAGCTCTTTTCTTATGATATGTATTGTTTGCTTGATCTAGGGTCCACTCTCTCTTACGTGACCCCATTTATGGCTGTGTGTTTTGGTCTTTAACCTGAGGTTATTTTAGATCCTTTTTCTATTTCTACCCTGGTAGGTGACTCTGTGATTGCTAAAGAAGTCTATAGAAGGTGTGTAGTATCTGTTGGCAGGTAGACTTTAGTGGATTTGTTTGACTTGACAGGGTTCACATTATTCTGGGGATGGATTGGTTACACTCTTGTTATGCATCCTTATGTTGTCAGACCAGTAAGGTTGTCTTTAGGTTCCTTGGTGAACCAGTTGTTGAGAAGGAGGGTGGTTCCCTAGCTCCCGGAGGGAGGTTTATTTCATATCTTAGAGTTTAGAGATTAATCTAAAGGGTGTCTCTATCATCTGGTTTGAGTTAAAGATTCAAACTCAGATTTTTCTTTCTATTTGGTTCTAGTGGTAAATGAGTTTCCTCAGGTCTTTTTGGATGGTCTTCCTAGTGTTCCTCCGGATAAGGAGATTGAGTTTGGTATCAATTTGGTTTTGAACACTCGTACAATATTTATTCCTCCTTATAGAATGTCTTCGGCTGAGTTGAGGGAACTCAAGAAGCACCTTAAGGATCTTTTGGTTAAGGGTTTCATCTATTCTAGTATATCCCCGAGGGGTGCACTGGTTAAATTCATGTGCAAAAAAGATGGTTACTATAGGCAGTTGAATAAGGTAACTATTGAGAACAAGTATCCTTTTTTGAGAATAGATGACTTAATTGATCAGTTGCAAGGTGCCAAGTTCTTTTCTAAGATAGATCTTCTGTCTGGGTATTATCAGCTTAAGATTAGGAAAGAGGATATCCCTAAGAAGACTTTTCATACTCGGTATAGGTACTTTGAGTTCCTGGTGATGTCATTCAGTTTGACTAATAGCCCGACGAAATTTATAGATTTGATGAATAGAGTTTTCAGGCAATTTCTGGATCTTTTTATCATTGTGTTCATTGATGACATCTCTGTGTTTTCTAAGAGTGAGATGGATTATGCTAATCACCTCCTTGTGTTGTTGCAGACCTTGAAAGAGCAACAGTTGTATGCCAAGTTCTCCAAGAGTGAGTTCTGGTTGAATGCTGTAACTTTTCTTGGTCATATTATTTCTAGTGAGAGATTCATAGTGGATCCGCAAAAGGTGGTCTTGGTTAAAAGATGGCTTTGATTTATGACTCCAACTAGTATTCATAGCTTCTTGGGTTTGGTTGGGTATTATAGGCGGTTCATGGAAGGTTTCTTGACGAGAGCCGCCCCATTGACTAAGTTGACTCAGAAGAAGGTAAAGTTTCCTTGGTTAGATATGTGTGAGGGGTGTTTGAAGAAGCTGAAGGATAAGATAACTTTATATCTGGTTTTGACATTGCCTGAAGGTAATGATGGGTTTGTGGTTTAATGTGATGCATCCCGGGTGGGACTTGGTTGCATTTTAATGTAACATGAGAAGGTGATAGCCTATGCTTCCAGGCAGTTGAAGGTGTATAAGAAGAATTATCCTACTTATGATGTAGACCTTTTAGCGGTGGTTTTTGCTCTAAAAATCTGGCAGTATTATTTATATAGTGTGCACATGGACATCTTTTCTGATCATAAGGGTCTACAGTAAGTGTTCACTCAAAAGGAGCTAAATCTTAGGTGGAGGAGATGGTTGGAGCTTCTCAAGGACTATGATATGAGTCTTCACTACCACCCAGGTAAAGCTAATGTGGTTGCTGATGTTCTTAGCAGGTTGTCTATGGGGAGTTTAGCTCACATGGATAAGGAGAAACAGGAATTTATGAAGGATATTCATCGGCTGGATAATCTTAGAATTCGTCTCTTAGACTCCAATGATGGTGGTGTGATGGTACAGGGAGTGATTCAATCATTTCTTGGTGTAGAGATCAAGGAAAAGCAAATACTAGATCCCATCTTGATAAAAATCAAGAGTGATGTTGGTGGTAAAGGGTGATGGTGTTTGAAATCAGTGGTGATGGTACCTTAAGGTACCAAGGACGATTATGTATTCCTAATGTCGATGGTTTGCGGTAAAGGATCTTGGCTGAGATGCATGAATTTCGCTATGTTGTTCTCCTGATTTGACAAAAATGATGTAAAGGGATGTGGCTGATTTTGTAGCCAAATGCTTGGTGTGCCAATAAGTCAAAGTCCAGCACATGAGGTCTGGTAGGTTGTATCTCTAAATGGAATTATCAGAATGGAAATGAGAGGTAATCAATATGGTTTTTTTAACGGTCTTTCTTGGTCTCGGAACTAATTTTATTTGATTTGGGTCATCGTGTATAGGATGACAAAGTTTGCTCACTTTTTACTGGTGCAGACTAACCTTTTGGCTGAGGACTATGCGCGGTTGCATCTTTAGTAGATTGTAAAGCTGCATGGGGTACCTATTTTGATTATCTCTAATCATGTTACGTAGTTTTCATCTCACCTCTGGTGGTGTTTTCACAAGGGGTTGGGTACTAAGGTTAGTCTGAATACTGCTTTTCATCCGCATATGGATGGGCGAGCAGAGAGGGCTATTCAGACATTGGAGGATATGCTTCGTGCATATGTGATTGATTATGGTGGCAATTGGGTTGAACATCTACCTTTGGTAGATTTTGCTCAAAATATTAGTTACCATTCTAGTATTGGAATGACCCGTTTTGAGAAACTATAAGGTAGG